>NC_028643.1:76969396-77148333 GCF_001406875.1 Solanum pennellii | reverse complement strand
CCCCCACCCAAAAAAAAAAAACCTACCCACACACACAGAGAACTTACGGTATCTGGTTCACTGACAATATTTTTAAGTATTTTGCAAAATAATTTTTCAAGAGTTTTTCTTTCACTTGTCGTGCATGAAGAAATGATTCTTATTACTTGGGGACACAATTTCAGTACTCACATGAGTTTTTCTTTCTCTTTTCATAGCATGCCTTTTTAACTTCTATCCATCTTCTCTTCTTATAAGTACTTGCTCCCATCACTTTGCAGAAACAGGAGGGTATCCGTCCTCGAATGTTCAAGTCAGTAATAGCTGCTAGTCACCCTGAATTTTCAACAATGAGACAACAGGTACACTGACATTCTTGGAATCTTCTTCTCCCAGACAATTGCTTTTAATTTAAGATTATCAGATTCAAGCATGATAATGCTTCCCTCTACTAAAAGAACTCCAGCAATCTCTTGGTACTGTTTCACGCCTTAAAAATCCATTTGAGCTCTTTGTCCATCCAGCTGATGCAGTGTTTGGCTAAGTTGATACTTACATCTACACTTGGATTTTCTTTTCAATATAGTCTGCCACTGATGTGGTCAGAACTGTTGTGCATTGCTCAAAATAGTTGCATGGTCCCTTCACTTTATTGCCTTTAAACCCCAGTCGGTTATTTTTCTGTCTTGCGATCACGTTCATTGTTTGTTACCATTGCCATGGCTATTGTTATTCTTGTGGTTTATTGATAACAACGTATGTCTAGGATGCGTTAGAGTTCTTCCTGCATTTTATTGATCAAGTTGAACGGATAAACTCTGGGACACCTAATTTTGATCCATCAAGGAGCTTCAAGTTTGGTATTGAAGAACGCCTCCAATGTTCCTCGGGCAAAGTCACTTACAACAGAAGGAATGATTATATTCTGTCTCTTAATATTCCTTTGGAGAGGGCTATAAATAAAAGTGAGTTTTCTCTTTTATGTAATGCTTTTTTCTTGCCCTTTTCTTATATATTGTTCATTGCAAAATTTCAGCTGAGCTTGATATTAATGAGTAATACTGCCTCCATTGTGATATTTTGTTTTGTATGAAATTCCAGAAGAGCTAGCAGAATTTCAAAATTTGAAGGCTGAGAGAGCTGCAGGAGGAAAAGAACTGTGAGTTTCAAGTGACCAATACATGCTTGCCTTTCATGTACTTCAGCTAAATGTATGGGTTTTTGCAGGTCTGCTGATGAAATTGTTCGCCCTAGAGTATCATTGAAGGATTGCCTAGATTGCTTTTCAGCTCCTGAGGAGGTGCATGATTTCTACAGCACAGCTTTAACGGCTAGGACTACAGCAATCAAGTAATCTTGTTATTCTCCTCTATGAAGTTATTTCTTCAATTTTTCTCTTGTTCTGCTTGTGGCATCTCAAATTCAGTTTACCTGCACCTCGTCTGTTGTTTTAGTAGGGCCTAATATCTTGTCTTTTTGGCTTCCATACTTCTTACACAGTTGGCTGTAGAAATTATAGATGTCTTGTCTGTCAGCAGTGGATGGCTAGTGTCTGTCACCTTTATCTATTTGCTCAACTGTCGTACTTGATGAGGCCACTTCTTTTTATCTTATTTAATTTTGTTTGTAAATAGAACTGCAGGTTTGACTTCTTTTCCAGATTATCTGGTTTTGCACATGCGGAAATTTGTTATGGAGGAAGGTTGGGTGCCAAAGAAGCTTGGTATGCTACTTTTTCTTTATCGATGTAATTCTAATGAGTGTAGTTTATCTTGTTATATTGCTAATCTTTTTCTCTGATGGTCCTTCTAGATGTCTACATAGATGTCCCTGAAACCATTGACATAAGTAGCATGCGAAGTAATGGTATTCAACCAGGAGAAGAGCTGTTGCCTGACAATGGTACAAATCTCCTTGTCTTCTACTAAATTCATAGTGATCTTGTAGATAATGTCTTCCATTTCAGCCCAAATAGTGCTTTATTGCAAAGAATAATATAAGCATGTCTATCTGGTCTTGTCGCAGAACTTGTTTTCTGCCTTGCTTCCCTTTTCTAGCTACTCAATCTTTTTCAAGAATATTTGATTGTCACTCTTATATTTGAATAATGAGGACATGAGTGTGGCAAAAACCTTTTTTGGAAATAAAAAATAGTTGTGTGGGATTCTTCTTGTAAAAAAATTTGTCATTGTTTTGGGTGGGGAGGACGTACCATATGAGCTGGGGAGACTTTTATGAGTCTCATTCTCCTTGGGTGTTTGAAGTTTGTGACTCTTTTCTTTTGTCTCTATTCACACATTGCTAAGTGGTCTATTTCTGAATCATAAGATTTGACCTTTAGCTTGCATTAGTTTCTCTCAACCAATCTGTTAATTGCTTAATCAGGTTGTGTCTGTTTAGATAACGTTGAACATTCATTGGAACTTAGCTTATTTAGTTCGTCCGATGATACATGTAAAAAATGATTTGGCATCTAATTTATTTTTTATTTTGACTCTGGTTTTATTATGCGGTCAACTTGAAGACTTTCAATTATGTTGTAGTGTTTTGGAAGTAATATTTCTTCTGTTCTAGTTTGTCTATTGAATGGGAGTAGCAACAGTCGACAGGATAGAGTTCTGTATGCATAGAGCCATATTTAACCGACAGTATATACCTCAGAAATTCGTAGTTCATGAAATAGATTCCAGTTGCTATTTAATCTAGTTCCTGCTCTAAGTAATAGTTTCTTTTAGTAAGTGAGTAATTGGTGTTGCTTCTCACTCTCCAGCTAATGGTTGTTCCAAATCTGGGGTATCTGAAAGCTAAGGATGTTGTCTTGACAGCTTTTTAGTGGGTGTGTGATCAGTGATGATCAATGATCATCACTTAATTAACATCAGAAGTTTTAGCAATAGGTGCTACTTGTATGCCAAGTTCCTTTAGGGTTTGAAACTTTTGGGTCATGTTTTTGCAAGTACTAAATTGCTGCTATGTTGGATTACTTGTCCATGAACAGCTGCAGGGGATGGAGAGCAGTCAATAAAGCTTCTGGCTGACGATGATATTGTTGCACAACTTGTTTCAATGGGATTTAATCTACTTCATTGTCAGAAGGCTGCTATCAATACTTCCAACAGTGGAGTAGAGGCAGCAATGGATTGGTTACTTAATCATATGAATGATCCAGGTAGTTTTAATGTTTGCTTTCAAGCAGGGTTTACTCATATTTCTCGCCATTACTAGATACAGGGTAATTTGATGCATTTTTTTTTCCAGATATTGATGCTCCTATATCAGAAAACATGCAAAATCCTGACATTGATCAATCTAAAGTTGATACGCTGGTTTCATTTGGTTTTGAAGAGAAACTTGCCCATAAGGCCCTGAAGGCATCGGTAAATATCTCACTTTTACTGGCGTTTACTATTCACTGTGGGGTTCCTTGCTATTCACTGCCAATAGCATAATGTTTGTTCATTCCTTGTTTCTATCTGCTCATCAGGGAGGTGATGTTGAAAAAGCTACTGAATGGATATTCAGCAGCCCTAGTGCCAGTACTGCAGCAGACATGGATGTTACTACCAGTAGTGGAGCTGCAGTTGATACCTTGATGCCTGATGGAGGAGGAAGTAAGTTCCCTATCCTCTGGTTCTACTAGTTTTTGTACAGCTTTGTTGCTTTTATTTGGAACTGATGATATATTCTTACCAAATCTGTGAGGCAGTGGACATTAGCCTTCTCTCAAGTGATGTAGGTGATGAGCCTCTGTAGTGTACTGCTACAATATGTTATTCTTTAGGCTCTCCATATTTCTGATCCTGCTTAATCAGCTTGGTTTAGGATTTTATATATAGAATGGTATGCTAGTTCTACTACGTAAGTTTTTCCGTTGAGCTTCCAATATTGCCTCACCTTCTCATGGGCTTAATCATCTTGGTCATGGATTTTAGAAGTGGAATGCTATATTTACTGTCTAATTATTTTTTCCGTCATTCACACTCGAGTTTAGTTTCCTTGCACTCTCCTTTCAAAATTCTTTACCACCACTTGTGTGGTTAGAAGTATGTTTATTTTTCTTCTCCTTTTTGTGATTTGTTAGCTGTTTCCCCTCTCTCCTCTAAGGGGCAACAATGGTTTCCAACTATTGCACCTCCAACTTACGGTAGTTTTGACTGGAGGGCTCTATCATAACTCCATACCATGGTTTCTTTCTCTGGTGGTTGGAAATGGTCAATATAGATGCCCCATGTTCTTTTCTTGATCTAAACTTCTAATTTCTTATCCGGTTGCTTTCACTAAAACCATTTTCCTAATTTCTTATCCAGTTGCTTTCACTTAAAGCATTTACCTTTCAAGGGCTGCAAATTAGTTTCAAAGCCAAATTATGGGTCCTGTTCCTTTGGTTTTGCAATTTTGATATTTGAACTCTTTTAGAGAAAATCCATCAGTATTTATTTAAATCACTGCATATATTCGGAACGTTTAAGAGCAAGGACAATTGGGACTTGACCTAACTAACCTAAGGTTTTAGGATGATAGAAGTTCCCTACATCCCTTTAAAAGCGTTTTAGTACTTCAATTTTATTATGAATTTCATTCAATGCATCAGAGTCCTTGATAGTGAGATTTGGGTTTACTTCTATATTCTTTTATGCCCACTTGGGTCTTGACCCAAGTGTATCTTTTTGGATAATTAACAGAATACAGGCTCCTGGGATTCGTGAGCCACATAGGCACATCTACCCACTGTGGCCATTATGTCGCTCATATTAACAAAGATGGCCGGTGGGTGATTTTCAACGATGAAAAAGTTGGGGTCTCAAAAAATCCCCCTATGGATATGGGATACCTCTACTTTTTTGAAAGACTTGAGAGTTGAACAATGGACATCTTGGAGCAGGATTAAATGTTGGCAATATGCATGCAGGACCAAGCAACTTCTGGAGTCGGCTTGCTATTGTCATTTGTTTAGCAGGTTGAATACATACGACAAATGTCTCTCGTAACATGCATTGATCTTAGACGAATTAAATCTCAAGTAGAAGAGTATAAACTTCTTTAGGACGTGAATTTCGAAAGTTTTTTCTTCCATACGGACCATTCTGTTCTGCTGGTTCTAACAGATTTTGTTTATTTATTTTCGGCTCCCCCAGTACTTCCTTCTCTTTTGTTTTAAGATTATATTGTTGATAGCTCAATAGGTTTTTGTGAGGCATACTTTAGGTGTCTGATTGATAACTTTACGGGTTGTCTATTGTATTTGGTCTAATATTAGAGAGTAAATCAGCACATGAATTATATGTTGGGATTTCACTGACATGCCCTCCACCTTAACCTCTAGATCAAGTTTTGGAACCTACAGTCCCCCAAAAACAAATGCAGGATTGCAATTGGTCATTTTGTGTAGGGTTGTTTACTTTGTCAAACTACAATATGGATGGAATAAAACAAATTTTTAAAAAAAACAAGTGGATTTCCAGTAACGGCAGTACAAATTGTCTAGTACAAATTAAGGATTACTGCAAATGAGTAGTAGAGTCAAGTACAATATGAGAGAGAGAGCTAAAATTAGAAGTACGAATATTCATACTCAAATGTACTACTACAAAATTTCCAGCAGTACTTCAATAAATTAGATTAGCAGGGTGGACTAAGATAAAAGGAAGTGGAAAGTGTGCTACAATATAATATGAAGCAAGGGAACTTTCCACAAAAATATGGTAGTGCTTAGTCCATAGTACTGCTGGAGCCCGCACATAGAGGGAGTTTTAGAGCATTGAACTGTCAATTATTGCTGAGTACTTAGAAACATCATTGAGTGCAGCGTTGATGACATATTTGAGAATTCCTGCATTTGGGCCTTCCTCATTTTTCATCAACGCTACACTCGATCATGTTTTTAATTCTCTGAAGGAACATTTTATCAAGGAGTTAAATGATTACTGCAGATCACACAGCTCTGATGTCCCTTCTCTACCTCTACTCCAATTTCTCTCAAACAAGATGTGTAGTAATGCAATGTTTGTGGAGACTTTGGTAAATTCACCTGTCTTGATAATATTTTACCTTGTTTCACTAATAAATTGACTAATTAAATTCATGTATTCGTAGTCGATTTAATCTCTTGATTGAATCAGGGCCTAACACGTATTAAAAAAAGTAGCTGGATCTCATTGGTAGATAGGCGGCGGATATGTGATATTTCACTAAACTTAATTTGACCAATATTTAACAACTTTCGTCTTTTTTTATGTTAACTTATAAATATACAAATATGCGATTTAACTTAATTTTAATTGATATTTATTTAATTTTAATTATATTTAAATAAGCACTTAAATTGATATAAAATTAACCAAGCAAATACATATGTTCTATTAAATTTTATATAAATGTTTCTTCATAGATGTCAACTAACACTACATTAAAAAATACATCAACACATTATATTGATATTATAATAATATGAAAATGTAAATTTATATTTGGTGAGGGAATCATTTATTACGAGGAATAAAAATTAGGAAAAATTAGTAAACTAGTCAAAATAAATAACATATTTAGTAAAAATATCCATACTTTATAAATATTAGCAATAATGTCAAAAATGTCATTATTTTAAAAAATTTATGTGTCCCAATTTTCCTCCTATTTTATCTCTCTTTTTCAATTAATTCTATATTTTTTTTAAAAAAAAATCATTATCTCTCATATTTATCTTTTCAAATTGTCAATTCTCTCTCCCATTTAATTTTTTTTCTCTCTCATGGTTATCTTTTCTGATTTTCCTCCAACATTCAAGTTGCAAATATTTTTCTGCCATATATTTTGGTTGCTTTTTTAATCCAAATTTGGATCAACAAGAATCCCTTTGATTAAGGTATCTCTAATCTTTATCCTATTTTCAGATTTCTTTTCTATTTTTATTTTTGTTTAAATCTTACAAAAATGTTGTTTGTATTTTTCAATTTCCATTATGATTTACTCTCCAATGGCTGAATCCAAGAGGCTTACTAGAGGTATTCATCTTAATCAATTAATTTCTGGTGATTTTTCATCATTTAATTTAATTATTACTTAACAAATAGTAAATAATGTATGATCCGCTGCTAAAATGAGGGAAGAAAGAGGGTAAGAACATTTACAAGACTCATTGGTGAAAAAAACTTTCCTCAAATTCAGAACGCAAATGTAGAATCTTTGTCTATTCGTGAGGATCTTGAAAAAGACGACGAAGATCGGATAGTTTTCAAACAATTTTCTATTAGTTTGTTTTGTATTTACAGTTCTTTTTTATAATTTGGTATGCTTTCTCAATTTGTATTCAAATCACTATGTATACTATCAATATTTGTATTTATTAAAAATTTCATGTTGCATGGTTTATGAATCTTGTATTTGTCCCTAATTTGTATTCATCCAAATGTATGTCAACTAGTTATGTATTTTATTTATAAGAAGAACAACTTTCTATTAGTTTATTTGTATTCGAATACAAATACAAATAATAGACATATTGGAATGAATACGACTTAGAAAAGAAAAAACAAGATTTTGAAAAGAAAAATAAATACACAGTGAAAAATATATACGAATACAAATGTATTTCTTAAATAGCCACATTTTATTTGACATACATATTGGAATGAATACAAACTAATAAAGAAATGCAAGCTTCATTATACAAAATACAACATGAAAATTAGAATGGATACTAATACAAACGGTATACATATTGGAATAAATACAATTTAAGCAAGGATACAAAATTTTAAAAAATAAAACAAATACACTGTGAGAAAAGTATGGCAATTACAAATAAAACTATAGGTGTTCAAGTTTCTAAATTAAAAAATAATAAATTTAATAGATAAAACTATAATGTATTATCATAAAGTTTCATAATAATAATTGGTGAGAATGAGATATTATATTTTTTGATTATGATTTTCATAACAATAATTAATGAAAATTGATATTGAAATTTTATAGATGTGGTACTTCTTTAATTTCGTGATTTTTATAACAATAATTAGTGAAAATTGGATATTTATTTTGGTTAATAAAAGTGTTTAGAAACAAAAAAAAAGATTACCAGAATTGGATATTGAATTTTTTTAGAACAATGGAGAAAAAAAAGATTTAATTATAACATGATAAAAAAAAAGAAATAGATGAAAGTTGGTGTATTTTAATAAATTGTAACTGATGAGACTTTTAACATTTGTTCCTTTTTAAAAATAATAATTTCCCCTAAATTCCTCTCAATCTGTTATATAAAAATTATATTTTTTTAAAATAAAACAAATAATAAGATACATAACAAACTTAAATTTTGACATTTTTACTAAATATTGAAAGTGTTGTTAATGAACCCTCTTAAATGTTAAAATATTGACATTTTAAAAAATTTCCCTAAAAATTATAGACAAACTCGAAATAGTGGCAAAAGTGGAAATGACCCGGTGAACAACCCATGAGTCCAAAATCCGTGGGCCTATCTAACTAGGAAACTGACTTTAAAAAAAAAGATTTCTGCGTGCAGAGCTGCCGCAGTTTGATTTCGTAGTTAACAACACAAGTTTCACTAATCTAAAACTTAGTTACGTAATTTTTTATTCAATTTTTAAATTATCTTTTGATCATATTTAGTTTGTTAGATACATGTATCTGCATATTAATTATCCTAGTTTGTTTTTTTTACTTAACAACTCAATGTTTATTAGTTTAGAATCTTGTTATCATCTTTTCTTTTTGTTTGTGAAATTATTTTTCGTATCATATTTATTTTGTCAAATACATGTATCTCATATCTCAGCCACGTGCACAACGGCCGTAGTTTGTCTTTTTGCTAACAATGCAAATTTCATTAAGTTAGGATTTAATTACACGTCTTTTCTTTAATTTCTGAAATTGTCTTTTGTATCACATGAACTTTGTCAAATCATGTATTTCATATATATACGGATCAAATTAGGTATACTTTATTCCACATATACTATATTTAAGCGTTATTCATATGTATTTTAAATACATTAGCTCTCTTTTTTATGTATATGTATTTTAAAATATGAGTATCCAATTTGAAATTTGAAAAAGTGGTGGATTGACTTGAAATCGAAAGGAACAATATATCCGACTTGAGATTTGATATGAAATTATCAAGAACAACTTCCGCATTTAATAAATATAAAAATCATATGCCTATGTTATATACGCTTATAATTATAGTTTACATAATTGTGCTTCATGAAATTTTTTATGTTTGATATGGAGCATCAGATCGTATGAATTGCTGGGGGTACTAGATTCGTATAAAATCATTGTAGCCTCTCGGTTGTATAAATCGCTGATATATATGTATAAAATTTGAATTTGTATACAATTGAATCAAAACAGAACATTTGTACATCAAATATCCCTTTCTCTTTCTTTTGCTTTATACAAACACAGATTATGCTAAATACAATGCACAATTTGTTTTTGTATAAAGCAAGAAACAGAGAAAGATTTGTATAGTATTATTACAAGTGTATAGGACAAAGATGATGTATTTGCATATGTATGCATAGTTTTCTCTCGTGTTATATAAAGAGAAACACAAATAATACATTTATATTCGTATAAAGTGAATGAAGCGAGGGAGAGACTGGCGAGGGATAATTTCAGAGAGAGAGAGAGAGCGCCAAATGATGCAAAAGGGCTCTTGGTCTATCCTTGATCAGAGATTTCTCTATGAAAAATATGAATCGAAGTTTGAAGAAGGGGAGGGAGAAGGAGTCAACAGTTTGCTATGGTTACAATTAAATCAAATCGTGGTTATAATATTTAATTTGATTTAATAATTTATTATTTATTTATATATTTTTAATTATGAATTGATGAGATAATATGTAATATTTCAAACTATAGAGTATGATTAGTATTTATCGAAGGGCAATTTTGTGTAATTAGATGAAACTGTACTCAATTACCACACTAATTAATTCCTTTTACTTTATTATATGCAGGTAAATAAAAAAACTGTGGATGTTTTCCAAAACTATAGGCAAATCCGCCAGTAGTTTCGTATTTCCATTTTCTTTTCCCTCTGTTTTCCAGACTATTCCTCCATTTTTTTTTTTATATATATATATATTTATACACAATTAACGTCTAATTCATTCTCAAATCAATCAACAAAAAACACAGAAATTTTTTGATTTTACCAAAAAAAATGAATGCAGCAGCAGCAAAGGGATCGGCATGGATCGTAGCAGCAAGTATTGGAGCAGTAGAAGCATTAAAAGATCAAGGATTTGCCAGATGGAATTACGCTTTAAGATCGATTCATCACTATGCCAAATCTAATTTAATTGCTTCTAGTAATACCTCCGCTCGGAGATTCTCGACGGCTTCGGCGCCGGCGGTCGTCTCCGGTGAGAAGTTGAGGAAAACGGAAGAGACGTTGAGTAAAGTTATAGATCTGAACTGTTGGGGTCCAAGCACTGTCAGATTTTAGTGTAATATACTTAAATTTGTTATATGATCTATTAATGAAAAGAGTAATAGAGATCAATTTTGAAAATTTACTCTTGTTTATATTTGAATATTTATAGGAACAAAACACATTTTATATACAATTATCACTCAATCATAGTAATGTAATATGAGTTTCCAATTTAATTAGTACAACTCTGAGTTGTTTGAAGTTAATTGAAAGTAAATTTTACCATTAGTAATTACAAAAATAATGTAGTGACCAAATTACAAATAAGATATCAAAGTCTGTTAGATCCTTTTAGATTTACTCGATCGATATCGATCTTTATTTTATTATCAATTCAATAAGATAAAGATAAAAAATCACTCTAAATTTTAGTCGAAAATCTACCTATATAGAGATTAGTGTAATCGAGCACTTTTTCGATATAATAGGTGAAGTATCAGGATTTAATTTGGGTTACAACTTTACCCAATGCGCAAAATTTGTGAAAAAAGTGTAGTTGACCCATGGAAAAGGGTAGGTGCTAAGAGAAAATATGATATTATTTAATTTTTATTTTTAAAGTTAAATTATAAAAAAAATTAATTAATATTTTACAATGTTTTTTATTATATTGATATGTAAAAAAATACAATTTATAATATACTTCGTATAATTTTTAAATGTTTAAATCTTTTATTTAAAAAATATCAAATTAATGTAATCTAATTAACATTAAAATATTAATTAAATTGACTTTCGAAAAAATACAACATAACAAATAAAAATAGACAGAAAGAGTACTTATTATTTTATAATATCAATGCATAAATTATTATATTTTTTCTACTATACTCTTAATAATTAATTAGTCTTGAAAGTAGATATTTGATCAACTTAAAAAAATAATAAATAATTAATAATATTATAACTACTTCACATATTAATTAATTTACCATTCCATTACTCTATAAAGTATGATTTTGAAAAAGAAATTTCAACAAGCAAACTAGAAATAAAATATGGATTTATTCATTGTTTATTACTAAATTAACTTATATATAAAGTTAGAATCATAAACATATTTAATTTCTGAATGCAAATAAAATCTAAAAACATGACCTACGTAGCAACAAATTAACAACGAAGTGCATTTTCCTTTTTCAATTCCCTAAAGTTTGGTATAAATTTTTTAATGTCTTTTTATTTATTTTTAAGTGGTTTTACACGACTTCCAATTTTATATACCGATGTTAGAGTATAATTTCTGATTTTAAAATTCACTTTAATATATCATAATAGATTGAGATACTAAATAAATAAGTTATTAATCTGTTTAAAAAAGTCTAATAAACTTGAATTTGTATTAAAAAATCTCATATAAAAATAAAATTTGACTTTAAATTGAAAAATTTATATTTTAAATAAAAAGTTTCCTAATAAAAATAATTTTATATTTAGAAGACTCAAATCCGAAAAATAACCTATGGATGGATGGAGTATAGTGTTGAGAGTCAAAATCAGCTGAAAAAGTGTTGTTTAATTACCTAATTAATTCCTACCATCCAACTAACCTACACCAACAACACATAACCGACAAATGTAAATGTATCTATAACTCATCCACCTTCCTCTTTAATTATCCACCAATTATTTTGCTAACAATTATTACTCCCCCTTTTAATTTCTTCACTACAAAATCCATCAAATTGGTCTTTATATTTTGTGTATGATAAGGTTCGATATAATAAATTTCAATATATCGATATTTATTTTGAATTTTATGTATAATAAAAATTTAATATATTCAAATTTTAAATATACGAAAAGAGTTGATGTAAAATTAAAAGTATTTGAAATTGAAATTAAAGTCGAAAAAAAGTATATTTATAGAAAACCAATTAGGAATTTGACACTTAAAATGTTCATTGATAAGATTACTAACAAATTAGGTGTGTGTTATCATTAGGGTTATTAGTTTGTCATTGCCTAACAGCCAGATGCCGTGCCATTTCATATTCGCTGTCTACTCATTTTATTGTCCCTCTATCTATGTACAATTTTATCTGAGTTTATCGGAAATAATATTTTCTTCTTTACAAGATAATGATAAAATATATATATATATATATATATTATTTTAATAAAATTGTTCGATATATGTAGTTATAAGGTTACATTATATATTTACTTATATTTTTATTATATATTTCGATTATTTCATTGTATAAATGTATATCAATTTTAGTGATACGTACATATGTTTATTATTATTTCCTCCGTTTATTTTTATTTGTCATAATTTTTTTCTTTAGAGTCAAATGATTAAAAGCTTTGATTAATATTTTATGGATATATTTTTTCATCATGCTGATATGCCAAAAATTGTTATTTATAGTATTTTTGTATAGTTTTCGAATATCTATATATTTTGTTTAAAATCTCAAATTAATATAATCTAATTTAACTTTAAAAATTAATTAAATTAACTTTCGAAAAGTGTAATATGATAAACAAAAATAGAAGAGGAAATAATATATCTTCTAATAAGAAAAAGATTGAACTCTTATTCATTAAGTTAAATGTTTTTATTAATGTGAATAAAAAGATTCATATTGAAAACAAAAAAAATGTGTATAATTATGTAAAAACAACCGAACTTATTAAGTAGTGTATTATTTTTCTTATGAGCACTTAGGATATTAGAATATTGGATTAAAATAGAATCTTGTGGCTATCTAAAATGGAAACAAAGTCCAAAAAATACAAGAAATTTTGAAAAGAACTACTATTAAAATATATGAAATGTAGAAGAGAAGTCAACAATTTTTGAATTAAGTAGTTGAAATATGAAGATTTTACTATTACTCTAAGTTTGAAAAATTATATATTACACTTTTTTTCATGCTAAAAGGTGAGGAAGAATGTGTGGAATTAAAATCTCTTTCAAACATGCACATGTCCAATTTCTAGATGATTTTTATATCTACTATAGACTATATACGATGACTTGAGTCTAATTAACAAATGGAACTTCCAATTTACTTAAATGTAAACTTAGTTTGTAAAATGAAAATTATGTAAAATTCATATAAAAACTTATGTAAAATTAACAAATGGAACTTCCAATTTACTTAAATGTAAACTTAGTTTGTAAAATGAAAATTATGTAAAATTCATATAAAAAAAGTAATTTTATTTTATTTCGTTCTTAAATAGCTGATGTAGCTGTAGAGATTAAAATTCATATAAAGGACGGTATTTTTATTTCATTTCGTTCTTAAAAAGCTAATGTAGATGTAGAGATTCAACGTCATTGTTGCATGCCCTCACGTCCAAACTTGTCAACTGGTGTGTAAATATGTTGTATGACAGATTCAATATCGGGTAAATCAAGAATTGAGGTGAGTTTAATTAAACTTTAATATTAAGGTAACGAAACGAAATTTAGACTTAACTCAACTTCAAAATTAGCTCTTACAGTGAAGATTGTTCCAGATCATACAAGGAGAAAGTCATATACTTAAAGAATCAATTCAATGACTCAATATTGAACACTTCTAAGCTTACTAACGTGAAATATAATTATAATAGAATTCTGAGTTACGCTCAAAATTTACAACTTCAGAATGATGTAAATAATTATAAGTAATTAACCTCCCAAAAATTAGTTAAATTATATTAACTAAGTGCATAAAATGTTACTACTATAATTTTGCAAGATTGGCCATTTTATCAACTAATTAATGGTGTGAAAGGACGTGAAAACAAAAAGAAAATGCACTTAAAACTGTGATTATAAGTCCGACAACGCGCTTATTTCTGTGCACTTTCCTCTTCGATCGACTGCAAAATTTTTTCAAGCAATTTGATCGAGGGTGGCTCGACAGTATTAAAAAAAAAATATGTATTTTAAGCTTTCAAATTTAAGAGGTCTTATTTTTTATAATAATAAGCTATAAGTTATATTTTTAACAAATATTAAATATTATTTATAGAAAAAGTAAATTTTTCATGGAAAATGAAGGGATTATTAGAAGAAATTTAACATATTTTGAATAATATATTTTATGAAAAATAATTTAAAATAAGAATTGTTATATAATGAGGTGAAAACTAGAAGAAATAAATTATATAAAAGATTGACAATTTAAGTTTAAGGTCTCATTTGATTTTTGCTTTAGACCACTAATATGCTTGAGCAGCTTCAGAGTTTGATGGAATGAATAATATATAATTTTTATCTTTAAATAAAAATACAGGATTCAAATTTTAAGTATTAAAAAATTATGATGGAAAATTATTTACTTTTTAAATAAAATTTATATTTTGCCAATTCAAATTGATCAACTTGAAGAGAAAATTTAGTACTAATTATAATAACATACTCGTTATAATTATATATACATAAAGTGTTAAAGAAGTACAATTAATTTATTCTTGTTTTTGTTTTTACTAAATTAAAAGACTGAATTAGATAAATATTTCACAAAAAATAAATTTTTAAAACAAAATTGCATAATGATAACAAAATAACAAAGATATAAAACAAATCAAGCCATAAGTAACATTAATTCATTACTAACTAGTCCTTAATTATTTCAATATCTTACTAGCCTTTTATCTTAATTATTTGACCTTTAAAAATTTCTATCTAGAATTAGAATTATATATCTAGTAAATTTGTCAAATCTTGTCTAATTATTTCTTTTTTTTTTAGATTTAACATAACTTATTTTTTTATAATTTCTTGTTATTTTGTATGTCCAAATTATTTTAACGTACATTATATTATAATTAAAAATTAATATTTTTTAATATATCAATATATATATATATGTCTGAATCATTTTAATCTTATTTTCGGCGGTCTTTATCAGCCGCTAAATCGACGAATTACAGAAAGAAAACAATTTCCCGAAGACTTCGATATAATTACATGACTTCTTTCTGACCTTTAAAACGTATAGTCAACGTCGTGAAAGAGTTTCCTCACTAAGGGACAATTACAAGCTGCCCTAATTTTTATCACCGGAAAATTGTAACTTGTCGTCGGAAAACTCGACTAGATTCCGGCCAAAACTCCGTTCTATGGCAATCGCCGACCACCACAAGTCACATAACTCAGACGGAAAGCTCTGGAAGCTTTGTCCTCTCTGGCAATCAGGAACTACGTCTTCTTCTTCGTCGTCTACACAAAATCTTCACTCTCAGAATCACAGTCACCAAAACGGCGTCGGATCTAACAGCTCTCGTGCTTCTACGTCTGTTAGCTCCGTTGCTAGATCACTGCTTCCGGCTAGACGTAGGCTTCGGCTCGATCCAGCTAACAGTCTCTACTTCCCTTGTACGTCCGTTTACCTCGCCGTTGACTAAGTTGACTTTATTTTAGTCAAAATTTCCGATGTTTTTAGGTCTTTCTAATTTTTCGTGTTGAAAACTGGAGGAAATTGTGCTCTGTTTTTACCTGTTAATTTATTTTTTTCCAGATGAACCGGGAAAGCAGGTGAAGAGTGCTGTAAAGATTAAGAACACTAGCAAATCTTATGTTGCATTTAAGGTAATCTTTCCGTGTTAATTTGGCTTTGATTTCTCAAATGGTCAGTCATTTAATAATTATGATCTTAGAAAAGTCACTTTTTAGTAGATGAAAATTGGAACTTTTTGAGCTAGTAACTATTAGTTGAGTAACTATTTGAGAAATCAACTATGATAATTTGTGCTAGTAAGGTGTGTAGTTTTCAGAAATCTATCCAAGTGTTTGCATCTATCAGAAGAAAAGGCATTGAGTAGGGGGTAACTGTCATTTATTTCCTAATGATTTTACCATTTCTGGATCTTCTGGATGGTTCATGATTTGAATCAATAGCATCTACTTTCAAATTGTTCCCATTTACTCTTTGTTGTAGCTAATTACCCAATCCCTACATAAATGAGTGTGTTTTATGCTTTTAGGGTCGAAAAGACTAAATTTAAAGAAGTTAGCTAATGAAAGCAAAATGAAGTTCATTGAGGTTTTAAGATTCTTCAACTAAAAATACTTGCACTGGCGTTTCTGTTAATAATATAGCCGACCTCTTCTAGTTTGAGATTGAAACATAGAGCATAGTAGTAGTAGTTGTTGTGATATGGAGGTTTTGGTTATGATTGTCGCACAAAATAATTGGTGGTGTAAGTTTCTGATATTTCCTTTTCCTGATTCTTCTTTTTGCATTTTAGTTTCAAACGACTGCACCAAAGAGCTGCTACATGCGACCTCCCGGAGGCATTCTCGAACCCGGTGAAAATGTTATTGCCACTGGTAATTGGTTTTCCTACATTTTGTTGTTTCCACTATTCCTTTTCTTTTTTTAAATGAAAAATATCAACTTAGATTTCGATTGTGTGTCTAAATGGTAGTCTTCAAGTTTGTGGAGCACCCTGAGAACAACGAAAAGCCTGTGGACCAAAAGAGCAAAGTTAAGTTCAAGATCATGAGCTTGAAGGTGAAAGAAGGCGTAGATTACGTACCTGAGTTGGTGAGTAACTGAACTTCCTAGGTCTTCTAAAAGAGGCAATTTTTTTATTTGCAGCAATTTTTGACCAGAAAGGAAGTTTAGGGTATCATGCTTCTTCAGCTTTATACTTGTCATTTGAACAACACGTCAATTTTCTTTCTGATGATTTCATGCACTTTAACAAAACATATTGAAAGGGTTAAAGGTGTTGCTGACTTGTCAGGATTCGGGATAACTTTTTTTTTTGGGTCCTTTTTTTGTTCTTAAAGTCACGAGTTCATTATTTGTCTATTCAGGATAGACCCTGTCCTATCCACCTGAACATATTTATGAAAATCAGCTAGGATTATAATTTTTACTGCTTATATGAATAGAGCATTTTGTGATAAGATGTGAGTAAATGAGGAGCTCTATCATGGGTCAGGCATCATTTGAAATTACATCTTCTTTGCATGCTCCTGTCTGGATACCTTTGCTATGTGTGACATAGAAGAAGCACTTTCCAGTAAGCTTTGACTAAGAAAGTATATTTTAGCTGATTCCCGTCCTTCGTAAAGTAGCATCAAACATTAGATAAGTTGCTGTTGGCATGTTCAGAGAAAAGAACTATCGAATTTTACAGAGATGTGTTATCTGAAAATCCACTTTACATGTGGAGGCTTCTGCTTTCATTCACAAACTGGATTTTATGACAAAATATTTTTCCATATTGTATATATCAGTTGGAGTATCCTGTAAAAGTAGCATAGACTTTGAATAGAGGAAGCTGTTGAGATCAGGTGTCTTTTTACAATGTAGCCATGACCAGTTGCTTTTGCCTGCAACCTCCATGTTTGAAATGATCCGTCTCTTTTTTTGTATCAAATCTAGGAGCATCAAGTGTCATGCATAATCCATTTCATCTTGTCCTGTCTTCGACAAAGTCAGGATTACAAAAGACTCATTTCTTTCATCATCATCCTGTATTCCTTGGAGGGAAGTGTTGGTGTAAACATACAGAAAGTGATTGTCATTGTGAGCCTTGTGCCTCGGTTGTCATTGTGTGTGAAATCTGATGTGTAACTAAAGAATATAAGCCTATAGCGTGACTCAAAGTTTGTTGTCAATGAATCCAATAGTGTTATAACCCTTTTTGTTCATGTGGATGCAGTTTGAAGAACAAAAGGATCACGTGACTATTGAACGTATCCTACGGGTGGTGTTCTTGGACCCAGAAAGACCTTCTCCAGTAAGAATTAAACATGTTACTGTTTTATCTACTTGTTCATTTACTCTGAATTCATTCTCCAACTAAATAACTTGATTGATTAAGGTGCTGGAAAAACTAAAACGTCAGTTGGCTGAAGCTGAGGCAGCATTAGAATCTCGCAAGAAACCTCCAGTTGAAACTGGACCTAAAGTTGTAGGAGAAGGTCTAGTAATAGATGAATGGGTAAGGCTATCTATCTCTGCATATAAAAGCATGTATCTTTCCAAGTTTGATTCCTCTTAACACTGTCTATCTCTGCTTGCTATTGTTCAACAGAAGGAACGAAGGGAGAAGTATCTCGCTCGGCAGCAGGTTGAGGCTGTTGATTCAGTGTAAAGCAACTAGTGGATTTTAATTCAAGTTCCTTCTTTTGCTATAATTGAAATGTCAAGCCACATCCATCCATTTTCTGCTTTAATTCTTTCGAAGGATGGTAGAAAACGGACAGTGTGGTCCGTCTTGTAAAGAAAGAATAATCAGTGGGAGGTTTAGTTTCTTCTTCATGGAGTAAAAGCTTGTTATGTAATTGCTTTGGTTGTATTCTTGTAGATATTGCATTACTTTTTTCTGAAGACCTATTCTTTTGAATACTGCTCGTGTAGCCACAATGTTATGAGAATCACAAAGGGAGACACAAACAAATAATTTTGGTAGATAGTGGAAATTGGAATTATCTATGGGTATCTCGTGCTAGGGAATTGAAGTAAAGCATACAGGATTGTGATTCACTGACATGCATTTTTCCTTCATTAACTTAAAAGAGTAATCAACACAAATTTTACTGGGGTTAATTTAGTGACTTTATTTTAGTTTTCAAAATTACCTTATGTATCACATTTACTTTATTAGATCATGTATTTTTGATACATACGAGTTAAATTAGGTGTAATTTATTTCAAATACTCTATATCCAGCTGTGTTTCACATGAATTTGGGATACACGAACTCTTTCATTCGTTTCTCTTCCTATGTATTTGGTCTTAAAGATACATGTATTTTTTAGTGTGATTCATGTGTACTTGAGATGCAATGATTTTCTAGCTCGCTGCTCTCTCTCTATGTATTTCTATTTCAAAATATTTGGTATCATAGATACATTTATGTATATAATATGTATCTAACTTGTTATATGAAGAAATGGGGCATCTAACTTGAAATTTTGTTCAAAATTATTAATTATTTCAACAAAATGTAGTTGTTTCAAACTATACCAGAATGCTTGTGTTATTAGATTGTTCCTACTTAGGACAAATCACAGTAAATTTCTATGATTTGGTGAAAACCAACAAAATAATTGGGAAAAGCATTTACACTAATATATCTGTAGCCGCGTTTTCTAATAATCCCCAATTAATACATAGTAGAAGGAAAGAATCACTATGCCAACCGTTTATAAAAAAGAAAAAGAATGAACAGTAAGAAGAAAAAAAGGATGAAGAAAATCTAACATGAACAGTCTCACACAACCTATATACACAAGGAACAAGCTGGTATATAGAATGTTTTGCAGATTTGATTTTAATCAGAAACGCGCACTATAAGCAATTCAACCTATAGCCAGCAAATCAAGAGTTTACATCAGTGATATATCATCGAAGAATTCAGAGATTTTCTGGCAATTTAAAGTTTTGTGATCCACATATTTGATGAGAGCCAGATTCCACAAAGAGCGCTACGCCACATTTGCTGCTATTGAAGCCATCCCAAAGAGAGAAATTGACAGTTCCTGAGATTGTCTTCTTTGCAGTAATATCCTTTACATAGCAAAGCTTTTCCAGCCTCCTGACAACATAGTCATTTGCAAGCATTTTTCCTTTGTTCTCTCCTGCAGCGATATCAGTCACCAGACCACCTTCGTACAGAGCAATCATCACGTTGGCACCATCATTGTCCACCTTACTCCTTAGAGATCCTAATAGGGATACTTGCAATGACTCTGGTGTTGGCCTCTCGAATGTTGCCTGTAATGTTTATTCACAGCATTAGCAATATGCATAGACCAGATACAACCATTAGTTTGTACTGACTCCAGTATTTTTGATACAGAATTGAGAAAACAACTAAAGTTTTCGCAAATACTGAATTCTCGACTCATAATCAACAAAGTACTCAGAGTTCAGTTTAAGAAAGAAAACTAATCCCAAGTTCCCAACAAACA
This sequence comes from Solanum pennellii, assembly GCF_001406875.1. Classification (NCBI taxonomy): domain Eukaryota; kingdom Viridiplantae; phylum Streptophyta; class Magnoliopsida; order Solanales; family Solanaceae; genus Solanum; species Solanum pennellii. The sequence goes on along the minus strand of NC_028643.1, from coordinate 77,128,003 downwards.
CAGAAGAGTGTTGAACTGAATTTTACCAATTCAAGAAGCAAAGAATCAGAATAATGTGCTGAGTTCAAAATATAGCTAACATCTTCTTGATTATGGTATGAAATGGGATATCATGAACCTTTTTCAGATCCAAATGATCAAATCTCGAATTCCACATATTAGCTAATTATTTCCAGTACATTGTAACCTGGTGCAAGATCACGATAAATTGATCAATCACACATTAATTGGTATCTGCCGTACCAATTCTCTGTGTCCATTTTGATTGTTTGGATGGATGGAATAACCAACAGAAATTGGTAACGTAAAACATGATTTGCGTTTTAAGAGAACCAAAATGCTCATTTTAGCTTCTCTTTTCGAGTGATCAGTATATTGCAACTTGGTGCAACCATAAGTGATCACGAGGAATCAAATCAATCAATCCCACATTAACTGAAATCGACTATATGAATTCTCAGTACCCATTTTGATCAAAAGGAATAACCAAGACAAATTGGTTTAAATTGCATTTAAAGATAATAAGCTGAAGTAAATCCAGGGGAAATCTCAGTAGTTCAGTTGGTTGGCTGCCTGAACTTGGCCTGCTTTGTAATCCCCTCACCCATTTCCACATCCCCTACCCCGTTCGAAGACCAAACACCATTCAAATTAAGTCTTTCTGCTACTCATGAATACTCTTCTTTTTGGTTTCACACTCAGTGTCAGTTATCTGCTTCATACCTAGACTAATCTGAACCCACGACGCATAAGGCTATGGAACAGGGGAACGTTCACTCCATACCAGATTTTTTCATTTACAAAGTTCGAACACGAGACCTTTGATCAATCACAATTGCTTCAATCATGCATATATTTCAATTAATTCATCAAACAGAGAGATAATTGTAACCATAAATTCAATCAAATAGGGTATTATTATGATCAATTTGCAACAATAACAAACCTGGAAGGAAGGAGCAGCAAATCTGGGAGCAGATTTGATACAAGAGAAAACAGCATCTTGTTCATTCCCAACACATTGAGCTCTTCCCTGAACCACAATTTGAGGCGTAAACATGGTATCTAGATTTAAGGTCTCCACATACGCTTTTTGTTTAACCGTCCATAAACTCGACCCAAATGGATCCTTCCAACCCATATAATCCCAATAATCCACATGATAAGCCAACAAAATCACCGGCATTTCTAGGTTAAAATCGCCTCTCCCAATCCTCGAAAACAACAGCTCCGCTTCAGGTGAGGTGGCGCAGCCTTGCGATGAGAATAACTCCACCACCACCGGCCCGCACCGTTTTTGCTCCTCCGCCGTCAAATCCGCCGTCGCACTGTCGTTGTTATTCGAGCTGGGATCTTTTGAAGAAGAATGAGAAGAACCGCCTTTGCCGAAGCAGGTGAAGAGACGGCGCCCCATTTCCCGACGAGTCGTCTCAAACCTGGTGATTCGTTAAAGCTTTAATGGAGAAAATTGTAATGGAATATATTTTATCAGAAATTAAACAATGTTTTTATGGGGTTTTCAAACGGAAGAAAAAAAAATATGAGAAATGAAAATAGAAAGCTTAGAATAGTAAAATTATGAAGATATGGTGGAGAGAAAAAGGTGGCGAACCAAGTGCCTTTCTATATATTCATACTACCTTTATAATACACTAGATTTCAGGATAAATGCGTGAATATTTGATTTTCACATTATTTATTAATAAGTATACTCTATTATTTTTTAAATTTCATTTGTGAAATTACGTACTTATATTATTTTGTCTCAATTTGAATCATGTAAAGTTTAATTGGGTCTTTACTATTTCTAATGTTAGTAATGTTAACTAACCGTTCATTTACTTGAATTCAGATTCAGACATATTATTAGGTTCAAATACTTCTAAATATTATATAATTGAAAACAAAAATACAATTTTATGTTTTAACTATATTCATATAGTATTTGATCATAACATCAATCCAAACTTATCATATGCAGAATGTCGATATTAACTTTATTTTTACACATAAATAATTAAAATTACGTAAACATCTAAACTTTAAACAGAACGAATTGAAATGACATGCTTTTGCATTGAATGAAAAGTAAAAAGTAGATGGGAAGGAAGATGGAATGTCGTTACCGACACGAAGGAGGAGTCGGTGACACGTTATTTGGTAGGTTGAGTTGGATTTTGTCAGACGTTCCATCTGCCCACTTAATAAAAAGTGCAAGGAATCTCTCCCATAAATAATTCTTATACCGAAGTTCGATTAAATTTGAAATTCAAATCACAAAATTCTACATTAAAATAAAAAGCTTCCTAATAAAAATAATTTCATATTAAAAATATTTAAATTTAAAACTTCTTAATTAATGATAAAGAAATACTTATCGTCAAATCATAACTCTAAGATAATCTATAATAAAAAGTATGTAATTTTATAGTTTTAAAACGACTTCCCACCAAAATGTCAATTCATTTATACTTTTCTATTATCAAAAAATTGGCCACATTCATTCAAAAGATTTAAAAAAGAAAAAAGGGAAAAGACAACAAAAACAAGATAACCAAAACCAAATAGCCTACAAGAACATTGCCACCACGAAGAAGCAAACAAAAACCGAGTGGTGCGCTATTAAACACGCAACTTATTTATTACGTGTGATCGAATCTCTTCTTTTTCTTTTAATAAAAGAGATATTAAAAACTTTGTACTCTATATTATAAATTAATATGTAACAAAATTTATATTTGAAACCTAATTCTTAATCAACATCTCATATCATTATTTATGAATTTAGAAACTATAAGATAAAAATTCCAACTTTCTTATCTTTAATATTAGTAGTACTATTTTATTTAAAAGTCATTTTTTTGAGCCTTTGTTGAGTTGTTTTTGGAGGATATATACATATATACACTTTTTTAATCCACATTCCACACCATCTTTTTCACGTGTATACACACTTTGCGTAGTGAAATTGAGATTTTGAGGGAAATATTAGATATATAGAATAACTAATATGTTGCCAAAATAAGATTAGTGAAAGAGATTGAATATTCCTATTCATTATCCACAAGAAAAATGCAGTGATATATATAATATAAGGTTCAATTACATTGAGTAACAAAAAATTAATCAAATGAAATTGATGTGATTCTGATAAGAAAATTTGACCTGAAGTACCGAAATCAAATTTAAAAGCTACCTCATGAGTTGAGATTTGTCCACATCATATAAGAAGATAAATTACGATTACATTCACCATATACATATATATATATATATATATATGTGAATTTAGTCTATATACGTACGTATATATAATTAGGTAATTTCGTAGCCATATACTATTAAAAGTAGTATTAATTGGCAAAACAAAAGCTAGCCCACTAAATTTGTCATTTTACTCAAGTGGACATTTGGAATTATGCTACAATATCACTTTAATTTATAAACTATGAGTCTAATTGACCTCCACACATTTAGGATCCTCATCTATATGCTCTTTTATCCTTATATAATCCAATAGAAAATAGAAAAAGATATAGAAAAAAGTGAAAAAGAAAGACAAAAATTATATTTTTTTAAAAAAAAAATTACACTTTTTTTTTTTTTTAAGATGTTGGAAGGGAAAGCAGTAATTGGAGATACAGATATGTTGGGAACCATGCAACAAGATGCATTAGATTTAGCTGCTAAGGCACTTGACTTCTTTGATGTCACTGAGGCCACTGAAATTGCACGTTTTCTTAAAAAGGTAACAAATCATAAATTGATCAATTGTTTTCTTTTCTTCTTATACTAAGGTTTTATATTATGGTATAATAGCGAGGGTCGAATTTAGAATTTAGACTTGATAAATATATTAAAAGTTTAGAGTATCAGTTGAATTCATAACTGGTGATCTACATCTGTTACATTATAATAATGAGATTCAAATACTATAGTGAATTTTTCAACTAGAACTCGAACTTAGTCCTTTTTAGTACTGCTAGAAATTTTGTGTATAAAAGAGAAAATAATTTATTTATGAACATAATAAAGGGATTTAATTGTGGCTAGAAGCTAGTAATTTTGATAAGAGAATTCCTAATCATATAGAAGAATATTGTTATATATAGTCCAGATTTTGAACTTGTATTTCTCTATTATGTTAAAAAGGATTCAAATATAAATATAATTACTTCATGATTGAATTCCAATTCCTTCCTTTTATGTAGTTTCGTCATTTCCTTAAAAAAAGCGGAGATCTTGTTTTATTTTTGTAGTAGATAGCTAATATGAGTATAGAAATATTTTCAAGAAATGAATGGGTCTGATAAATCCTTCAATTTTGTCATTTTGAGCTGATATACCCTTCGAAACTATATAGTTTTTTTTCCTCAAAATGAGTTAATTATGAATTTACTAACCTTTTTTATTTTTTGAATTAGGAATTTGATACAATGTATGGACCAGGGTGGCAATGCATAGTAGGGACAGATTTTGGTTCATTTGTAACACATTGCTATGGTTGTTTCATCCATTTCTACATTGGCAGCCTTGCTATTTTGCTCTTCAAGGGCTCTACTGCCCTAGAGGACCCGAAAGCCGAGGCCAAAGCTGACCGATTTTCCACTCTGCAAGAAATAGCGTGAAGTCACTTCTTCATTAATTTTATCGTTGTCGACCTATATATACACTCCAATGTACAATATTAGGAAGTTTTAAAAGTCTTAGTTTCACATTTATATTTTCATATCTATAAGTTATATATGTCAATACGATTTCTTTCCTTTTTTTTTGGTGCTACATTATTTTCTTGGAAGGAACGGACTTGGGGTTGGGGTGTATAGGAGTTCGGAGCCTAAAGGGTATAAAATATTAATAAAAATTCCAAAATGGTATATAAAATTTTATATTAATCAAAATGGCAAAATCGCTGCCTAGGTAGCGATTTGAATTTTTTTTTTAAAAAAATCACATTTTGCAAAATCGCTGTTTTTCGGTGGAGTAAATCGCTATTGTTCCAGCGATTTTACCGTTTTGATTAATATAAAATTTTATATACCGTTTTAAAATTTTTGTTAATATTTTATACCCTTTAGGCTCTGGACTCGGGTGTATAGTAACCTGAATTTAGGATGCCTATGAATCTCTTTTAGTTGCTTCAACTAGGATATAGATAAAAAGAGTCTGTAAAAGAAATTTTTTTTTATAAAATTTAAAATAGTGAATTGAGGTCGAGTAGACTAATGTTGAGAACTCACGTTTTTTACTTTGTGGCATGATGAAACTTTAAAAAAAAAAAGGCATATTTTGATGGTGTAATATATCATAATAATAAAACATTAAAGTTGAAAATAAAATGACAAAAATGAACAAATAAATTTTTAGGTTGAAACACGGATATCTCACTCATTTTATGGAGATTCAAGCTCACTGTGGCATAATTTACACCGATCCATCAGTATCACTCTTGACTTGTCCCCTTACAGGGTACAACACCTCAACAACGTGCACAACTTAAGCAACTCCGATCCGAATTAGTGTATGTTGTACCATATGAGAAAAGGGAAAAAAGAGTGCACCCTCATAAATAACGAAGAACTACGTACATACATCCTTCACACGAAAATGAGTTGAAACTTTTAAGTTTTCAATGAAATAAAGGTGACAAGAGCTAAAAGACCTTTTTAAGTCTTTCAATTAAATAAAAGTGATTACCATTTGTCCCTTTTAATCGAGAGTCCTTACTCTTTACGAAATGGAAAATGACTTTAATCCTATCAAGTAAATGAATAACAAGAATTTTATAAATTCGATAATCTCCATATATATCCCCGTGAATAACATATATTACTTGCGTTTCTTTTCATTATATTTTTTTTAAAAATATCTGTATATAGATATCTTCAGCTAATTCTTTTAGTGAAATATGTTTATAGAGCAATGCACTTGTAATTATATATGGTCGTAAAAGTATGATTTAATTCAACTCTTGGCTTGATTAAGCACAGAGGCATGAAGGGGACTCCTTGAGCACATAATTAATTATTTGCATGGGGTGCCATGAATTTGTTTCTTCAATTCAATTACTTTTTCAATTCCAACAGCTCGTGGTTATAGAAAAGAGTGTGAATGACATATGCAAGATTGGAAGTTGACAATTAAAATTCATTTAGTATAGCCACTAGGAAAAGTTGGTTAATCATACGCAGCAGACTCGAATTACTTTGGTGCGCATGAGTCTAAACATTTTGGCAAGTTGGGAAACATGAAACAACGCTTACAATAAAGTGCGTGGATATAAAAGTATGTTTAAATACCATTAAAATTTCATATTCAAATTCTAGCATGGCAAAATAGCAGTGATCGATTTATTCTCATCTATCCAAATCTTAGTTAATAAAGTTATCCAATATTTATATTAATTGCAAGTTGATTCGAACATCACAATAATAAAATAAAATCCAAAAAGCTTGACCAATGACCATATATTATATTGTGTACTACTATATGTTTGGAAGATAAAACTCTGGATAAAAGGATATGACATGAAGATACTCAAAATCTACTTAACACTTCTCATTGGTTGATACAAAAATTTCAAAACTATTTCACTCCACAATTTTTTATAAAACACAAGAACCAGAATTGTTGGATGGGCCCCTCCAGATATTTTTCCAACAGTTATTCTTTATATATAAATATATAAATTGTGCAAGAAACTTAGTGAAAATTGTGAGGTCCAATTAATTAAAAGAGAAATTAAGCAATAGAGAAAATGGCAGCAACAGGCAGCTCAGCCACAGTTGTTAGAGCAACTCCATTTTTGGGCCAGACCAAATATGCTAACCCCCTAAGGGATATAGTTCCTATGGGCTCTGCCAGATTCACCATGGTAATTTCTTCTTTTTTTTTTTAGTGTTTTTATAATTGAGTTCGATATTTAATATTATTGAAATTCGAATAAATTTATGATTTGTGGAAAAAAATATTGAATTTAGTCGAACCTGTTTCTTTTATGTTTTATCAGAGTAATGATTTGTGGTATGGACCTGACCGTGTCAAGTACTTGGGACCATTTTCTGCTCAAACTCCTTCATACTTGACTGGAGAATTCCCTGGTGATTACGGATGGGATACTGCTGGTTTATCTGCTGATCCCGAGGCCTTTGCTAAGAACAGAGCTCTTGAGGTACTTTCTCTTTTCTTTTACTAGTAGTAAGTTTGTTTAAAATAAGTAACAGACATTTATGTGACTAAAATTCATTTTTAGCTAAAAAAGTTTGAAAAATAAAAAGATATTCCTTTTGTTTTATTTGACGTGACATCATTTGACTTGACACAGTGTTTTAAGAAAAAAAGAAAGACTTTTTATGGTCTAAAGTAATTTTTAGATAAGTTGGTTAAAAATTATTTTATTAAGGGTAAAATAAGTATTTAAAAGTTAAATTATAGTAATGTGACCTTTTTTGAGAAATTGACTAAAAAAAAGGAAGGGTATCCATACAAAGGGACGGAGTATCATTTTTATTGGGACAAAACAAAAAAGTGAAGCATGATACAGATTTGAGAATCATAATTGGTGACGATTAATTTAGGATTGAGATATAGTTGATCGATTGATGTCGATTAAAATTGTGGTTAATAATTCTAGGTTATCCATGGGAGATGGGCCATGCTTGGGGCTTTTGGTTGCATTACACCAGAAGTTCTTGAAAAATGGGTAAAAGTGGACTTCAAAGAACCAGTATGGTTCAAAGCTGGAGCCCAGATCTTCAGTGAAGGTGGGCTGGACTATTTGGGCAACCCAAACCTTGTCCATGCTCAGAGCATTCTAGCAGTATTGGGCTTCCAAGTTGTACTAATGGGCCTTGTAGAAGGTTTCAGAATCAATGGGCTTCCTGGAGTTGGTGAAGGCAACAATCTCTACCCAGGTGGACAGTACTTTGACCCATTGGGCCTAGCAGATGACCCAACAACTTTCGCGGAACTCAAGGTCAAGGAAATCAAGAACGGAAGATTAGCTATGTTCTCCATGTTTGGATTCTTCGTTCAAGCTATTGTCACCGGCAAAGGCCCACTTGAAAATCTATTGGATCACCTTGACAACCCTGTTGCTAACAATGCATGGGTTTACGCAACTAAGTTTGTTCCTGGATCTTAAATTTTTCACATATTGACTTTGTAGCTTTGTACCACTCAATCATTCATAATGCAAATATTTGGCAAATGAAAATTATTTTACATACACTTGAACCACTAGCATTCATTTGAATAAGTTGAATTCAGCTATATGAACCTTCACTATCCATATCATAACGTTCAAACATGACAAAAGCTTAAAGAAACTTGTCAAAAGTAGGACAACATTGGTGAAGAGAGTTGAAGGGAGAAACAAGAAATGCTCATAAGAAAAATACAATGATATACCATCACATTTGGCCACTCATTGTGTTGTTGTGAACAATCAAGTAAATGACTTTTCTACAATTGATCACCAAATTTCAACAACAACTAGTTACAACATTTGCTAATGCGAAAAGACGTGTGGACTGACAAATTCAATCTGTTTTTCGCAAGCTATCTAATATACTTCCACAACCTAGCAATGTTTACAACAGGCTATTCACAAACAAGTTCTTAACTATCTAGCTGAGGGATTGCAGAGGATACGTAGTTGAGCACACGTACTATTTCCCAATCTCCAACTTTGCTAACTTAGCAACCATAGTTGGGGAAATTGGTTCCATCTATACATTCAACACCCTATAGAGTAAAGAAGAAAACGACAACGATTTTAAGCTAAAATCATTTGCTCTTCTTGCCCCACCATTTTCTACGACTCTTCCCTGCTTTAGAATGAACAAGCTTGTGTAATTTTGACTTTGTCTCCTTTAACCGAACCTTGTACTCTTTTTTCCATTCCTCAAACCTGTGTTTCAGTCTTCGATACTCATCTGCAGGATTATTAGTAGACTGTAACTGCCCTGGCTTCAAGTGAACAATTGCCATGGCCTCGTTGTCAAAATTCTGCTTCCGCTGCTCAAATTCCATTGCAAGGTGGCTGATTAAGGATAAACCACCATTAACCTCTCTATTAGCTACAACACCCAAGCTGTTGTTAGAAAAGCTAACTGGAGTGCGTCCCGCAGGAGTGTCCATAGATGTTGCATCATCAGAATCATAATACTGAGGAGATGGGGAACCTTCAAGCTTTCCAGGTCGACCAGTAGTTTCAGCAGCGGTAAGACTGTTCCTGGCTGCAGCTAGACTAACCTGCTTTTAACAAAGCAATCAATTACCTTGTAAATTCATAAAATATGAGTTAACAAGTAAAAACTCAACTTCCAGCATCAGCAGTATCAGTAGAGAATTCATAGAACTACGGATACCAAGAACTAGAGAAAATGAACTATCTAGGATCATATTGCAGCTTTACTCACCTGCAATGATGTCATTTGCTTTTGCCACATCTCCTCCATTGACCTCATCTTGACCTCATATTCTAAGCATCTGGTCTCGAATTGGTTTACTTGTTCCTTCAGGGCAGCATTTTCCTTTTCCTTTTGTTCAATGGTTGCCTCGGCCTTTGCAACCCGTCTTTCGAGGTCTTCTACAACAGATGGTAGGATTTCTCGAGGCAACTCCTGCTTGCACAAAAAAAATTCAAACTTACTACTAAAGATTCTCAAGCAGTCAGTAAAAATATCTCAGACTGTATTGCTGCCTCAACTGTTCGCATTTAAATTAAAATCAGACTTCACTTTGAGTGACTAGCCATAGTGCAATAAGAAATAAGGAAAAGGGGAAGGCATGATAATGATGCCATTATCCTGATTTATCCATCAGTGATTTTTCACCAACTGTCCTTTCCCTTTCCCCTTTTAGCTTCTACATGGGAGAGGGGAAGGACTAACGTATAAACCAAAAAAGGCCATACTATTCATTCTCTCACCACCTTTTCTTTCAATCTCAATAATCAAACACTCGGCATTTTCAAGATGCCAGAGTATTTCATCTTCCAAAGAAAGAATAAAAAAATGAAGAAAGATACCACTGAATCCTGAAAAATCAGAAAAGCAGTTGCATACCCAAAATAGGTTTTAACTATGCCCCCAAAAAAGAAGAAAAACTGAAATACCTAAAATTGGCTTCATGAAACAGGCCACCAAATTCTTAAAGATATTAGTCCGGAAGCAGACTTTACAATGCTGAACGAAGAAACACGAAAAGTTACAATAAAATCTTTGGGAGAAATTTTAAAATGCTAATTATTCCATTATAAGGTATATTAAGGGAATAAAAATTGAAACACAAGGACTACTAGTAAGGATAGGTGTGAATCTTTATCACAGAGTACCTTGACCTCCGTCTTTCTGCCTGATCTTCGTTTGTCTACATTTAACATTTTTGAATTCCGCAGCTTACGAAGACCCCTTCTAGCCAACCAACCACGAATAGCTGCAAGAAAGATGTGTAAATATATATTTGGTTTCATAACCAGCTGCCAAAAAGAAGATCTGTAAATCTATATTTGGTTTCATATATTTGATAACATGCAAATAACTTTTACCTGATTGTATCTGCACGACAGCCACCAGTTGCTCATCACTTCCTTCACGAGCAACCTTCGCTTTAGACATCACTTTAGTATTATACAGCCTTCTTTCTATTTCACCACGAATAACTATAAGAACAAATGTTGACGTCAAGCATCAAGTGCAATTCAACATTGGAAGCTTATAATTTAATTATATTGATGCATCACCTCAAAATTGACCCGGTTCACATAACTATATTTGGAACTTCCAACATTGGTTCAAAGGTAGTTAATTATAGTTTTTTAAATACAAATTACGAAGACAACATTGTAGTTGTATGTTTTTTCTTTTTTTTGAGACAAAGTTGTATGTTTTTTCTTTTTCTAAAACCACTTGAATGGCATCCCCAAGTGCTCAAAACTTTGAAGACATCTAATATAGTCTTGAAATGGAAAAATACTCATACAACCTGATAGACACAACATTCTTCATGAATATCATCTTCTATTGTATTCTACGAAAAAAGGGAAGAAAAGAGACGAGTTGCAAAGGGATCTGCTTTACATGATTGAAGTATGATTACTCCTCCTTTCAGTTCATGGAAGTGCCGACGAGCACGATGACCACGAAAACACTTCTGCAACTCAAGAGTACCTTGCAGAACTTGGTTTCTTGCATCCTCCAATGAAGCAATCTACATGTACGAGGGACAGAAGTTCACATATAGGCACACAAAAGGAAATCCAATCTTCAATAGTACGTATCCATTGTCTCACTAGAAGCCCATATTGGGTATATGTCAGATAATATGTTATATCCATAAGACCATAACTTTTGCCATTTTTATTGTTTGACCACTCAAGACCCTTCTCCAAACAGACATATGCCTCCAAAAATATGATTTTTTCTCAAAGTGGTGCCACCAGTTTGAAGACACCACAATTTTTTCAAGATAACTATGGTGTCTGGGCCAGTAGCGCGCACATCGACACACCACGTGTTTTTCATTTATCATTATTTGGTTCAACTATATAGAAGTAATGATTAGAAGAAAATCAAAATTTATGGTGCTTCGTTTAGATGATTTAGTAAATGACATAAATTCTTTGAGAAGTAAACATATCCACACAAGAGAACAAGAAACCATAAACTCACCTGTCCTGATCGGAAATATAACTTTGTATACCCAACTTGGTACAGTTCCGGAAGAATACCAAATTGATGAAGAATGGCAACTGACATACTTAAAGGATCTTGGCATGCATTATCCTTTGGCAGAAGGAAGCCGTACCTAAAATACCGCAATTATATATATAAGTTGACAAACAACCAAAAGAACAAATCAGCAACAAACTAAGGATCGTGTATGTCACCTGCTTGTGAATTCTTGATGTGTTAACCTAGTAGGATAGCCAGATCTTGATATTCTAACCACCTCAAGAACACCGCAGCATCTGAGTTGTTCTATGACAAGATCTTTGTCAGACATGCCAGGAAGCTGCTTATTATTTGGTTTTATGCAACATATGAAATGTGGTATGGTATTTTCCAATTGCTGCATCAATTTGAACAAATTATCCTGCCAGAATTTGATAAAGGACAACATTGAGAAACAATCATAGCACCTCAAGATACAAACTTTTATTTTCCAAGTGTTTAGTTTGTCAGCATGATGAAATTCTATAGAAAATAACCACCTTAAACTTAGTTGCAACACTTTGCTTCTGAAAATCTAGCACTCCTGCATCAGTTGATGGAATTGATAATTTTTTATCTTCAGGCAGGTGACTGTCACTTGATGAGAGTAGCTGAATAATGTCAGGATGCAACACATCTCTGTTCTTTGCTAAGAAGCCAGTTGCATCATAAGTTACCTGCAAAACACATACGTTATTATAGAGTATGTAAAGACCCAAGAAAGTCAACCATAACTTCTGTCTCTAAAACAAATGATATGGCTTTGTTACACCAAAAACTAAGCAACAACAACATACCCACTGTATTCCACAAGTGGGGCACCAAAAACTAAGCAAAGACATATTTGAGTTTAAGGTTAAGTACATAGTCCTTCTTGCCTTCAAAAGCTCTAGCATTTTCTCTCTCCAAATTACCCACCATACCAATACCAAAATGGACTTCCAGATGTTCCTAGATGTTTGGATAAGTCCGATCCAAGACATGATAGCAAAAGGTCCATTGATTTTTAGGCATGCACCAGTTCCCAAAATATTTAGCAAAAAAGAATATGTTACAAGAACTACTGACAGATGACCAAAATAGAGAGCAGTTGTCTGAGATTATTGAAATAGAGAACAATTACATGATTCTGGAATTCTTTTCCACTAAAAAGTGCTAGTAATGGCAGAAAGAAAGAAAGTTCTTCTTGCAGCACCCATGGAAAAGAATCTATCATCAATCACCACAAAGAGGTATGATAAAGTAAATCTTCCAGATATTATAGGTTTAGTGGTGTAGTTTGGATTGAAGATGGAAAATCACTAGTGAGAAGTTAGAAGAATGGCTAGAAGAGGTGGTACAGCTAGAGGGTCACTGGTCAAGAGGCACACCCCCATTGGTAGTAAATGAAAACAAGCATAATGCCACCAAAACAGTAATCGAAACAAGGATGGTGCCACCAAAATGGTCACTGTAATAAAACCATGATAAGAAAGAAAAACTTTCCCAACAATTGAGCGTAAGTCTAACCATGGGGATGTGAAAGCTATCAAGTCTCCTAACCAAAATAGTGAAAATACAAATAATATCCGTAGAAATTGCACAGAACTAGAAAGGATGCATTTATAAGAGAAACTGACCTCTCCAGCATAATGACGGATACAAAATTCTTCTCTTTCGCTTTTAAAGCAAGGGCTAGATTTGATGTGCTGCTTAAGTTTACATACAAAGGTCAAATCTGTGGCTGTTAGGGAATTTGATTCTTCATTCAACAAAGATATAAGGCCAATTGGCTTCTGCAAAATGAAAATTAAAGTTCATCTATCAACTGATATGTCCATTCAAATATATGTTGAAGATTGGTCAACTAAAATACAGAGATCTTCCTTATGATTGACACTGGTAATTCTACTCAAGATATTGCAATAGAACTTGAGTTATGACTACATAAGCAGATTCCTTTTTATCCTTCTCATAGAACTCAACAATTAAGCACGGATAGAGTAATCAGAATATGCAAGACTTCACTCGAAAGAAGTAATATGACAATGAGAAAATTGGTGTGGAAGCTATATCAAATACAACTAGTGACAATACAAACAGATGAATTTTTATCCTTCTCATCCAACTTAATAATTAAACATGGAAAGAGTAAATCAGACTAAACGAGAAAAAGATGTAAAAATGAAACTAAAACAAACAAACAAAAAAACAAAAAGCGCAACAGAGTGACATCTAATTAAGTACGAATGTAAACATGTTATTCGGGGCAGAAGAAAGTTGTCGGCTTATATAAGCTCCTAATGCCATATAAATAGGAAAAAGAACCAAAAGGAAGAATACCTTTTCAAAAAGGTTCAGGCACTCTTGGTTGTCTTCGAAATCTACTTTTGACCAATCAATTCCATCCAATTCATATTCCTGAAACATAAAACATCAGTTCCTGCATTGACATTTAAAACTGATACTGCAAGGAATATCTTCGGGAGAGTATACAGCCCAAAAATGCCACAGGATAAGTACAGAGGGAAAATTGAGTGTAACAATCCAGTGTTTGTTCTTGAGCCGAGAAACAGCCTCTCTACCTTCCTAGTTAGGGATAAGGTTTGCGTACACTCTATCCTCCCTACACCCCACTTGTGGGATTACACTGGGTCATTTGTGCCTGTTCTTGTTGTAAGCAATAAGAATGAACTAGGGAGGATCATGAAATGCTTACCTCTTGCTCGAGCTTCAATAGATGTCTGTTGGCATGCTGCTGGAGCCTCTCATTTGCATAGTTTATCAGAAATTGTTCAAATGAGTTTCCCTGAAAAGTGGAAATGGGAGCGTCAAGGTGGATAAGAAGGAATCTCCTATGCTGAATAATAGTAAAAAAATCACTCACAGATCAACTTACCTGAAATGATTCAAAACCGTAAATGTCTAGAATATTTATGGATCTACCCATCTGTTCTTTGTCCATTGCAAGGTTTCTGTTCATTTGATCTACTATCCAGTCAAACAAGTTTGCATAAATGAACTTTGCCAATGCATCTCTTCTATCAGTTGCCTGAATCAGAGTTATGATGAGTCATGTTCTCTAGAGAAGAAATAGGAGTGCCAAATGCATATATTAGAATAATTAGTAGTGGATAATGCAGATTCTGGTTAATATCGGGATGAAAATGTGAAAGGAAGAGAAAATAGGAAGAGATGAAATATCAATGCACTTCAACAAACCTGCTCTACAGTTAAACTCTTGGCGATCTTATCCTTGCCAGCTCGTATTTGGCATGTTGACAAAGCTAGTATGAGGTCATTTACAGTACAGCCAATCAAGCTAGCAGCATTTGTAACAGCTGCAATATCAAAATTGTGACAAACCAAACAGATAAAGAAGGCCTCCATACAAGCACAGGACATAAAAAAGTTGAAGACTTCGCATACAAAGTGAAGAAGAAACTTTACTAGTATTGTTACAAAGTAAGACCATACAAGAGGTGCAGGAAAGAATCATCATGACAATACAGAAGATACTTGCATGAATCCGAACGGCGAACAACAGAGGTTTTATGACAATGTCAAATGCTCTGACGCAGAAACGTTGAAACGCCTAAGATAGACCCTCAATAGTCAATATTGCAGAGAAATGGAGTTATGAAGAGTACATCTGGAGTTAATATAACTATTCCAATGAAAAACAACTAACTATAAGGCGAAATATGATAGATTTTCCTTCACTCAAAAGCGAAGAAAGTGTTAAAGTTGAAACTGACAATATAGATACAAAAGTCAAGTCCAGATATTCACAGTTGGAAAGTCAACTTACAATTGACCAAGAATTGTAAGATGATTTATATATATATGAGGTTATGAAATCATATCTTCTAGTACATTCAGAAAGAACAAAAGCTCAAGAGGATCAACATTAGCTAAACTGCTACACTGACAACATAGCTCACCTTCACTTTGCACAACTTCAACACGACTTTCATCGTCAATTACTTGGAACGTTATGTTTCCCAGCCATAGAACTGACGCAATCATCTGAAAAGCATGCTCTTGATCCCTTTCAGAAATCCTAACAGTATTTAAGGCTTCCTGGAAAAGTGAGAAGCAAAGGAAATAATCACACACAAGACCCAGAACAGCATTGAACTGAAAGAACAGAAATCAAACATAAGTTGACCAATTCTTATCCATTAAGGCTCACCATAAGCTTACAAAATTCCTCAGCATCATCAACATCATGGATCACCAAGCAACCACTCTGGCTGAGATATTTGTATTCTGATGCACCTTTTAACTTAAGTTTATCTGAGAATAAATCAAATTAAAGTTCTGAAAACGAATATTCTGCAACTTCTTTAACTATTTTATATTTTTAAAGATCTTTAACTAACACCACAGCGGCCCAGCCCCACTAAAGAAGAGAAATAGAACCAAAGAATATTTATAGAGCACTATAAAAAAGAAATTTGATCTCTTAAAAGTTGTCCTTGCTAGAAAAACGAATAGTTATACACACATGATATTGAAAGGAACTTCCATTTCACAGGGTTTTCTAACTCCAACAAAATTTCTCACTTTATAAATGATTCATGAACTGTATGCATAACTTCTATATTTTTCTGCTAGAAAGTTCCACTTCCATTTTTTTAACAGTAATGTCCGGGCTAACTTGCACACCACTCTCATATTTCACAGGTTGTATGCATCTTCTCAAGTCTCACCAGAACATATTTTATCGGGTAAATTGACCCAACAAAGCTTAGGCATGGAAGAAATGACATAGGTTTGTTCCCTCTGTTAGGATTCAAATTCTGGTCCTCGTGCCACTTTCATGTTTAATGTCTTGTTGAAAACACTACGGTTTTGTGACTGCTACCTTACACTTGAATCCTATTATATTGAGTCTATTATAACTTCATAATCACAAGCCCAATTTCATGATTAGGATCACAGAATTGTTAGTTCTGGAGATATGTTAAAAACAACTCAGGTGTTGTAACCACACAGTATTAAAAACAGAAGTTGTTTTGACAGTGGAGACATTGCAAGGCAAAATCCATGTAAAGTCCTAGAAGTGAAATAAGCAACAAAAAGATGCAATCGATGGTCCAATATCAATTACAGACCTCTCAAAGTAGGTGGAGCCCCGGCACATAGTTGGTAAAAAATATGATAGGACCTCTCTCCATCAAGCAGCTGAACCACTCTCGACTGCCCAAAGAAGACATTATGTTTCAAAAGATTTAGATTGTGATAGTAATGATATAAACCACAACAAGGAATCCATGGTAAAGAGGAGAAGAAAATCCCACCTTTTCAAGAATTACTACTCATTATTTTAGCATTGGCCAGTGGACATGCACAAAGATGTATAAAAGTCAGTAACAGTTATCAAAAGGCAATTAAAATAAATTGCATTCTCTGAGAAAACCAAAGGACAATTACACTTACAGGTTTGTATTTTAGCACCACATATTCTTCCTGCTGTACTAAAATGAATTTCAACCAACTTTCCCTGCATCCATCAAGGACAAACATCAGAAAACGTGCAACAGATGGAGAAATAACATAAATAAGCTTTTCCACTTCTCAGTCCACCACTCCCATCCTCAAATGAAGGAAAGAAAAAGAAAAAGAAAATCAGGCATAGAGACTGACAAATCGACTGGAGTTATTGTTCCTGGAAGTTTTGGCATTCCCAAAGGCCTCCAATATGTAGCTTGTTTGCAAAACCTCCTTCTCTATCCCATTACTACCTCCACCAAGCATAGCCAAGTATTCCATTGCATATTTTGCTGTTTCCGTCTTCCCAGATCCACTTTCCCCACTGTATGAAATGAAAGGAAGTTAGTTCCTCTCAATCACTAAAACCACGATGAGTTTGATAATTACAATCTAAGCCATCAATAACTGAAACAGAGTAGAAATACAAGTATCTGGCATCCGTAAAGATGAGAAGGAAACATTGTCACATACCTTATGATAATAGATTGACTTATCTCATCTGCAAGATTCAAAACGTAAAGAAAGAAATAAGAATTGCATCTTTTGTAAATAAAAGAATGGACATGGTTCTGAGGAAAACCTTCCATCATTCGATCGTAGGCAGAATCAGCAATAGAGTAAACATGAGGATCACTCAAGAGCTTCTGTCTGTAAGCTGTAACAAATTCGTTTCCATACAATTGGATATCTTTGAACGGATTGATTGCTATTAAAACAGGCCCTGCCTTGCTCTGCAGGCATAGGAGACAAAAAAATTTAAAAGAGAAGAGACATGAAATTACATATGAGGCATAAATGCAGTTTAATATTACTTACATATATCATATCTCGTACATATCTGTGTTGAAGGTTGTGAAGAACAGATGGCTCATTCAAATAACTAAGCTGCATGAGATCATCCACACCCTCAAGAACATCCGGATTAGAAGGTAATACCTCTCCTACAGGCACTGTCACAACCTACAGTATGACAAAGCCTAAGTCCAATTGCAGCTGCTCACTTTAAATATTTATCACAAGGAAATAGCAGGAATACGTGAACTTACACTGCCGTCAGAAAGCAACACCATAGCTTTCCCCCCTGAAGTTGATTGAATATGTCCTGATACCCATGCCCCATTCCTCAGACGACACCAGATGCGAAGCTTCTGAAAACAGAGCTTAGGAATTAAGTTTGGTCATCTGAGAGCAACCAAGAAGTCATCCAACAGTAATCAAACCAGACACAATGACAAAACTAGTGAAGCCAAATCCAGCACATTACAAATTTTACTTATCAATTAGCTAAAACTGTTAACTTTTCTAGATTATTTCAATTGAACCATTCGCGTTCAAGGCGATTAAGACAGTCAACATGTGAAACTACTGAAAATAATGCTCTTATTACCTTCTTAACAAAATAATCCAGCCGATCATCCCATTCAGCTTCACTACGCCATTTCTCAACCTTCCCACCATTTACTTCCCGCAATCTCCCTGTGCTGTTCTTCTTCACTGAAGGCATTGCATACGGCGATTCGCTATCTTCCATTCCTTTCACCTTCATAGCACCAAAAACATTCCTTTTCAACACTTTCAACTCTTCCTTCTTCTTACCATTCTCCAATTCAACATCACCTTTGCTTAACCTTTTGCTCAACGGTTGCCTCTGTGAAGGAGGCCTAGTCCTCGATGTAAGCTTAGGCCGAGCAGGCAACGCCGGCGGCAAGTCTTTTGGCTTCTCATTTTCATCCCTTTGCCGGAGAGAATCCAGCATTTCCTCTAACGAACTACGAACTATAGTAGACATTTTTCCCCCCTGATTTGAAGTAAATTTACATATACACAAATTATTTCATTCAAATTTTAACAATATCTGAAGCAACATTGCTCCAGAAACAACTCCTAAAACCCTAATTCACTTTTTTTTTTCAAAAAAAAATCAAATCTTTACCAACTTTCCACCATTTTCCTTAAACCTGGACATCAAAATCCATCCTCACAACCCCAATTCCCCAAAAAAACGCATAAACCTCGAGATTTTGTAAGATATAATAAGAAAAAAACACACAAAACCAAAAAAAAAAAAAATTACGAAACCCAATACAACTCTGAGCTGTTGAACTTTTTTTTGTTTATTTCCCACCGAACAAGAAGAAAAAAAAAGACTTTTTTTTGGGTAAATCAAGAAAATGGGTACCTAAATATATATATATATATATTTGCATGATATGCAAAGAAATTACACCCATTTAAGGAAGAAAGAAGAAAAACAGAGGGGAAAATGAAAATGAAAATGAAAATGGTTAATCATCAAGAGGGAAAGAAAGGTTTTTTATTTGTTGTTTATCAAATTGGTTGGTTTTTTATTTTTAGAAAATCGAAAACTGCCGTTCAGATAAAACCAAAAATAGGAAATAATGGATATCAAAATTTGAAAATTTATCATGTTTGGTGTGAGTATTAATATAATATAATAATTATTTGGATTGAAGAAACCGTTGGATTAGTTTTTCTAATTTTAAATAAATAAATTTGAATTTTAGAGTGGGGGCCTAAAGTAGTTGCTAAATTAGTGTAGAGTTGAAATTTTAAAGTGGCAGACAGATCCACCTGAAAGGTAAGCGGATAAAATGGTACATGCTATAATTTAGCGTTTGGTCATAAACTTTTAAAAATATATTTAGTCATAAAATTTTAAAAATTAATAATATATTTTAATAATTTTCTTTAATTAAAATGGAAGAAGTAAATAATGTGACGTAAATATGTGTTTGTATTGATTAAAATGAATGAATTGTCTCAAGTGTTATTTGTTCTTTCTATTTTGATTTTTTATAATGATATCATTCCTCACATTTTCACAAGTTTTAATAATTTAAATTCACGTAACAGATTGATTTAACTTTGACATGATATTTTTGTTACATATAATATTATTTTATCATCTATATACAAGAGCTTTTTAATTAGTGTCATATTCAAAAATTCTACCTTATTGTAGTGGGGTTACTCAAATTTATAAAGCTGAAAAGGAAATTTATGCTTTTCTGGCTAGTTGCTTTTAGTTTTTGCTCTTTGTAGCTTATTTTGTTGTCTTTTACATTGTGTTGTGTCACTTCAACTTCTATTCTTCCTCTTCTTTTCTTTATTTTGAGGCATATAATGCTTTTAGATTTTATAATATTATGAAAATGAAAGTTACAATAACCTCGTGGTGGGGGTTGGGGAGGAACGAGACATCAAATATTGATTGTATAATTGAGATCGTTCAATTTTTAATTAAAGGTCTCAAATTCAAGCTATTTTTATTAGACTTCGTCTTAAAGAATAGTCGACTCTACAATGCGTAAACATAAACTAGTTAAAATCCAATTTGAATATTGTACTTGAGGCGAATAATTAATCCTCCTCTAAGAACACTCATAAACTAGGGTGTAGCTAGTTCTTAAATAATTCATAAAGGATGAAGCTAGTGTTTGAATTCCGAATTCGATTGAATTAAACAATTTTAAGTCAAAATTTGTATTTGTTTCACGGAATTTATTTCGTTTAGAAATTCATGACTAAAATTTCAAAATCATAAACTTCAAATTAATTCAGACTTTACTGCTCAATATCAAGTACTATAATATTAAAAAATGACATTACAAGTTAATCATTTATGTCAATATATGGAACTTTATACGAAAAAGAATAAACTTTATTCACACAAAAGATACTATCTAGAAAAAATTTAAGTAAGATCATAAATAACACGTTGAAATAAATCATTAAAATTACTACTCCCTTCGTTTAAAAAAGGATGACCTAGTTTGACTTGGAACGGAGTTTAAGAAAAGAAAGAAGACTTTTAAATCTGATGGTTCTAAATTAAAGTTATGTCAAATGTACCAAATTAAACTTTAATCTTGTGGTCATAAACATGTCACGTGGAATGTTAAATTTAAA
The DNA here is from genome assembly GCF_001406875.1 of Solanum pennellii. Lineage (NCBI taxonomy): Eukaryota > Viridiplantae > Streptophyta > Magnoliopsida > Solanales > Solanaceae > Solanum > Solanum pennellii. The sequence continues at coordinate 77,106,878 of NC_028643.1, read as the reverse complement.
GTGTTGCCAAAAAAAAGAAAGAAATCATTATTTTTGAAAAATACTAAAAAAAAATAGAGTCATTTCTTTTGAAAAAAAGGGACGAAAGGAGAACAAGACGAAAACGTAACAATCTGTAACAATATCAATTTGTTCATTTGGAGCCACATAAGGAAATTTAAAATTTGAACTTTTAAATCACATATAGTATACGTTTGAAACTGGATTGCAAAATGTCAAAAAATATTTAATTTATTTTTTGTGACATAAGAGTCAAAAAATGTTATTTGTTGTACACCTTTAACTTGACTTTGTTGACAAGAAGAATATTTTGCCAAAATTTTATATGTGTAAAAATTCTTCTTACAAATCTCTCTCCTACTAACTTGGACAAAAAGATTTGTCTTTTTTGATATAATTAAACAAAATGGAAATATTAGCGTGCTTGTAAGATTTTTTTAATTTTTTTTGTGTATGTGGTTTCGTTTTCTTGCAGTAATTGATAATGAATATTTGTATGTGTCATTAGTTCGATAGACCTAATCCTACTTAATCATATTAATAAATTAAGAGTTATGTTATACGAAAATCTCATTTTATGTAATAACTGACTAGTATAGTTGGATTGTTATAAACTTATTTTTATCCTCGCTTTACTTTCTTATTATTTAATCATTCTATTTTTTTTCATTTACCTTTACCTTTTTATATATATATAATAACTCTATCATGCATGATCAAGTGTTGCATTTATCAAAATAATACAACATATCAAATTAGGCTTTGGGAGTTGAAGTTCATGTGAGAGCACAAGACAAAATGTTGTTTATGGTTTCTATTCTCATGCTTTAATAACTAACTTAAAAGAAGAAGAATTGTCCGAACCTTATTAAAAGTTTGAGATTTTTATTATTCAGCAACATGCACTACATTAAAAATGATTATTAGCGATAATTAATTTCTAATTGTCGCTAAAAATGTATTTTTAGCGGTAATTATCACTCTTTGTATATGTCTCTAAAGTCTTTAGCTATATTAGTTCTAATGACACTTAACTAATAACGGTAAATACTTCAACACTCTTTATTTATGTCAATATTTAATGTCGCTAAAAGTTATTTTCATTGTAGTGATAAAATTTACGATTCCATTCATTACAAACACAATGCTAAAGTTATGAAATGATGTGTAACAACAATCCAAACAAGTTTCTGTAGATTTGATTTGCTTACAACTTTCTATCTTAGAGATTTGATTAATTTGCTTACACCTTTTTATCTTATAATTGTGTTCGAATTAGCGTATATATTTGAGTCTTGGTCAAAGCAAAATTTAAGACTGTTTGTTTCCATTATTAGTTAAGCTTTAATTTTGAACGACAAATAATACGTTAATTGAGGAAAAAAGACATGCACAAATAGACGAGTAAGAAAATTTTAATAAATCTAAAAATGGGCCAGGTCATACCTAATCCTTCATCTGTGTTGGAGATTAATCCAATACTCATTATCATCATCACATGCCTATTTTACGTGATTATAATTATGGCGCCAAATAGGTTCTATACAGAGAATTCAAAATATAAAGAAGTAAACATGCGTTTGAAGAAGTTAACAAGTTCAATATTTATTATAAATGTGAATTTAACACTCTTTTGAAGTTTGAGTTGTTATAAATTTGAGTTTAGTATTAAAGACACGAGTGTTGAAAATTAAATATTATATAATCAAAATATATATTGTGACACAACTGACCAAATGGATGTAAGAACACTTTGAGTTGATTCCCTTTTTGTTTGAGATTTAACATGACAGTACTTTTTATTGTCATGTGCTTTGGCTAGCTTTAATGATGGAACATCATTAGTGAAGAAGATGGATGGACCTTCTGATTATTTCTGACTGCATGTGAATTCTCCTAACTTGTCCAACAATCTTCACAAAAAAGTGTTCCAAACTTCACATTTGTTTTTTCCTTTAAGTTGCAACTTTATCTCATTCTTTGCTTCTTCTCTCCTATCTATTTGGTGTCAATTATTCACTATCGTAAACGGAATGTTCATATCCTCAGTCATACATTTGGGACATTGGTTGCCGTTTAAAAATTAGAGCATATATGTCCTTCACTCTAACGGAAGACTAAATAGGGACACGTGGTGTAATCTTATCCGTTGATAAATGTCGGATCGGTGGATAAGATTATGACACGTGTATGTTCCTTAGTATAAAAGGTATATATGCTCTAGTTTTTGGCAGAGACACCAATGCCGCTAAAGTATGACGATACCAATTACGATAATTCGAAAATATATGCTTTCTTTTTCCCTATATTTTATAATGAATTTTTTTCATTTTAGAATTCGAACACTATAAATATCGAAAAGAATGGTAAAAAACCAAAAGGAAGTTGGTGTTAGTTTTGGGCTTTCATAATATTGGGCTTCCCAAATTATCTTGTGGACTAGTTGAAGCGAATGAGCTGCTCCAGGCCCATTATGTACTCTCTGACAATACAGGCTAGAAATTAGAATTGGGATTTTCTGAACCCTAAATCCTTCCGTTACTGTGTTCACGTAGCTATGGCGAAGAACAGAAACAAGAAGAAAAACGGCCTAGCTGCCATGGATGTTTCCACTGACCAGACGGTAATGGATGCCCAAGGTAATTGAGTAATTAACTACTGTAATTGAGTGTCTTCGTTATCATTCTATTAGAAAAATTTGTTAATTTCTGTCAATTTACATGTCTGTTTGCTTAAATTCAGCGATGGATACTTCAGAATCAGCTGCTCCAAAACCACATATAGGTGGATCACTTAGGTAAGTTGTCTAATTTTCATATTGTGTTATAAATAATGAATGATTAGCAAGTTGAGTTAAGGTGTTATTTAATAGCTCATATTATGAATGAGCTGCTCCAAACTTCTGTTTCTATTTTTATTTTTACATTTTGTTGAAATTTTAGGATGTATTTTGAATGACATAATTGTTAGAATGCAAGTTGTGTGGCTAAATTCTTTTCTTTTTCGCAGTTGGTATTCAAATTGGTGTTATTTTTAGCTTTGTGCTTGCGATATATATTTTAATTTGTGGTTGCTATTATTTGAGAATTTCTCCTTTGTTTAACATGTTTAACGTAGTAGGGGTCCAGTTTGAGCAGTTTCTATCCATCTGTTTTCCTAGACATTTTACTCCTCGAATGAGGTTTGATCCCATTAAATCTATGTCCTCAGCGAGCGCAACTAGGATTAGAAAACTCGATAGATACTTGCTTCATATATGCTCTATATGCATCTGACTCCGGATATTCTATCACTTTAATGAGGAAGTCTTGCCGACTTCCTGAATCCAGATTGACCAGTAGTCCACTTCATGCAGTACATCTTAAAAGTAGGTCTGGATAATATCATTTACCGAATGGTCAATGACCATTTGACATTAGTGATTTTCATTTGTTTTCACATACTATCACACTCATTACTCATATAATGAAGATCATAAATACTGAACCATCCTTGAGACTATTTGGAGAAAAAACTTTTTATCGAGTTAAGTTATATTCCTTCATAGGGATTCTATTCTCCTGTGATGTAACATGTCAATAAGGATTGGCCCAATTTGATGAGCAGTGCAAGGAAGGCCGAGAGTTTATAGATGGTAGACAGAGGCATCTGAGATGTTCTTGTACAAAGAAAATGGAGAGGGGTAGTAACATTGACCTTAAAAACTTCTTGTAGTATTTATATCAGTTTTTGTACTGTAATGTCGTAGTTTGTCCGTACATGTATTAGAACTTAGAAGTTAGTGGTTGGTTACAATCTATTCATGTATAACCCATCCACCATGTACTTGCCAATACATCAACTGCCGGTCATCCCGATTTGCTCAATGTATAAGAAGCTCACACCTCCAACTTCCTCCCTTTATCCATGCTTGTCTAGCTCCAATGTCTTGAAGCAACCCAGTAGCCGTCCATAATTGACTCAAACCAAACAATCCCCTTCATTTTAGTGTTACTCTTAGGGGCTGCAAATAACCTTTATGAGTTCTTGTAGAACCTTTTGTCAAATATATGAAATGTAAGTCAAATGAGGAGTGGCAAATAAAGCTCCCTGTACATATTTCTGGGTTGCAGGCATGTTTACGCTTGAAATTCATGGTCTTCTTTATTATTTCCCTGTTCTTCCGATAACCTCCATCTCCCATCTTACAATTCCTCACTTTGTTTTTGCTAATGTTGGATGCTTGATATTGCAGAAAGACGAAGGGAGTACAAATGAAAAGGACGAAGAATGTCAGGAAAAAGAAGGCCATGGCAAAGGCTATTTCAAAAAGTGAGAAATTGGAGGAAAGAATCACTAGGAGTGAAAGCAAGATAGAGAGAACTAAAAATGCCAAACAGTTATACGAATGAATGGCTGAATGATATATTTTTTCCCTTTTCTGATTACTTATGAAAGAAATGATTTTGGTTTGTTTATGTTCTCCCCAATGGCGTATATATCATATTATATATATTATCATAGGTGGGAAGCTTCACTGGCGAAAACTTAAATTATCATTTTACCCAAGACTAAATTAAACATCTAATTAATTAAATAATTTATTTTTTTAAAATTTGTAAGTTAAAGGGAATGTAGAAATAAGAATAAATTAGGATTTCTGGAATTTTAAATAAGTACATGAATTAAGATTTTTTTCATTTTTTCTAATTAATTAAATAATATTGTTCTTTTGATTATTTTTTGACTTGTAAGTTATTTATTTAAAAAAAAAATTGAAAGAACAAGAGTCAATTAGGATTTATAAAATTTTAAATAAGTACATGAATTAATGTTTTTCCTCTTTTAATCTTAAATTAAAGAATATGAAGATTTGTAGTTAAATCAATATGTACCATTACCAAATTTAAAGACAATACATAAACATGATCATTAACTTGACTTCAGCGGACAACTAAGTCCTCCAACTTTGATTGTGCACAAGTAGGTGCACATATCTTACATGACATAATACACGTAGGACAGCACATAAGACATAAATTTGTAATATAGAGTGTCATGTAGAACGAATGTGTCTATTTGTTAAATTTTATACAAGTTTAAGTGTCTTGTGCATATCCAAAGTTAAAGGTCATAGTTGTCCGTTGACACCAAGTTTAGAGTCATATTTATGTATTATGCCAAATATAAATTTGTCATCTTTGTTGCACTTTAATTCTTTAGTTATTTCCTTCTAACTAAGTTTCCTTCTTTATTCTTAATTGCATTCTACTTAATGAGAAAGAGAGTTTCATCTTCTACGTATTAATTAATGTTAAAATATTTTATCTTCCTAAAATGTATAGCTATTAATTTAATTTTAATATTTTTACTCTATTCTATAAGATAAAGACAGACATTTTAAGGAAGTTAATCACAAGGTAGTGTGTCTTATGTTTGTTTTTCCTACTTTATTTTGTCTTTTAAAACAAATATAAAATTTATATATCAAAATTATAATAAGAGGATGACTAAATACAAAAATGTTTTTTTTATGAGTTAACTATACACTATAAACATTTATCATTTTACTTTTCATATTTTTATTGTAACTCAATACAATTTCAAAAGAAATTATGTGATTATTAATAATTCATATTTATTGTTATTGAGGTTGCACGTGCCCAAATTAGGAATCTTTAAAATGTAAAATTAGATTTCAATTTTGCCCCTTCACTAAATTATAATATCATAAATTATTTAATGAATCATTAAATTACAAAACATGTATCGTTTTACAAGTGGAAAGACCTTAAATGACAATCATAATATCATACTATATAGTACTAATTAAACAATTCAAGAGTATTTTCTTTTCTTTTTCATTATCTTTTTCAAGTAGGCAAACGTGTAAATTATTATAGGTAGACAAATATATCTCAAATCTAATATAAAATTTGTGTAGAATGTTTTAAAAAAAACATTAAAAAAAAATTGTATTCTTTTACATCATAGAGAAACATGTATCCATGTTTAATATAAAGTAACTGTTATATAAATAGTAGAGCAAAAGCATGAAAATGAGTTGATTTGAAATTGTTTTCCTTAATTTGGAATTGGAGGAGAGTTTTGAAAATTGTTTTCCTTAATTTTTGAAGGGAAGTCATTTTCCTTAATTTTGAGGAAAATGAGTTGATTTAAAAAAACATTTTCCAAAACTTTTATTCCAAACAAACATGGAAAAATTGAAAAACATTTTGCAGAAAATGTTTTCCTTCATACCAAACACACTCCATATTTTTAATGAGTCAGGTTAAACAAGTTGGGTTATTAAATAATTTAAATATATATGTATTTAATTTCTAAATTTTTAATTATAAATAAAAATTTCATATAAGTAAATTTTAGTAAAAAATAATAAAATTATCTGCATGACTTTTATAAAAAAAATAAAATAAAAATCGAGTTTTGAATTGGAAATGAAAATTAAGTGACGAGTAATATGAGTTTTGAAATTGAAAATGAAACTCAAGTGACGAGTTATCAACTCACGGGAAAAAATAAAAAAATATCAACGTTCAATCGGCAAACCAAGCTCACTGTTTCTTCTTCTTCTCTCTTTCATGGCGCTCCAGCACTCGCCTATTGGCACAATTACTACTTCAGCTCAAATGAAGCTGGCTGTTAGCAGTTTGAAGTGCTACGAGCACCTTCGTCCTATCACTATCTCAAGCTTCAAGCGTTTTCCACGAAGAATTCAGGGCAAGTAAATCCTCTTTTCGAGCCTCTCGAGCAATTTGTCTTTCTTAGTTTTTCTTCTTCATTTTCTTAGAAATTTAGTTAATATGATTACGGTTGAGGTCAATAGCTCAGAAAATTTCAGTTATTTGCATACAAATTTTGGTGAATTAAGTTTTTCATCATTTTTTGGAAATTTATTTAATTTGATTACTGTTGAGATCAATAGATCGGAGATTCCAGTTATTTGTATACAATTTCAGGTGAATTCAAGTACTTCAACAGAATTTTTGACTTCTGATACATGTAGTTTGCTCCAATTCGATGCAATAATGTCTGCCTTTTCTACTTTGATCCATAATAAACCAAGCGATTTACTCATTTGATCATATGTCTAATACTGTGTATTATCTACATACTTTATGCTATTCGTTCTTCTAGGTGCGCATAGTAGTGTGGAGCAAAGGAAGTTGCTTAGCAGAAGTATTTCGTCCAGCAAAGAAAAATCGAAGGATCTCCATGAAGATGTTTTTTCTTTGTCAAGGGCTTGCACTAGTGCCCCAATTAGATTCACAATGCTCTCAACTGCTCTCATAGGTATTCTCCTTAGATGATCTTGCTAATCATGAAAAAATTTGGAGAGCTATATTGTGAGCATTGTAGTTAAATTTCCAGGGATTAACATATGCATGTTGTTTATGGCCTATTTTTTGCTTTGCCTAAGTAGTGGTAACTTGTCCATACCTTGAAACGTGACTACTACAAAGAGCAACGAATATTGAAGTTATATACACAAATAGGAAATCCTACACTAAATTATGGCTTACTAGAAAGAGCAACCAATCATTTTTGCGAGAGGACTGCTATATATGCTCCTGAAATATAGAAAGCAGAAGCTAAGATAATGTCTTGACTTTAGGGGCGGAGAAAATATTAGCTACGAGTCTAGATGGATCCTTTAAATATGTATAAATATTTAATTGCAAACCCCTTAAATAAAATGAGCTATGAGTTTGGTGGCACGTTTAGGAAATATAACTTCAAATTCTAGCTTTACGCTGCTCTAGAAGCCTTGCAGTTCCTTCCCTCGAGACTATCAATCGAGTGCTAACGGAGCAAATCTTCCATATTGCTCAATGCCCTCGCAGCACATCTCCTCTCACTAAGGGTAAATCCTTTGCAGTGGAATCATGAGCCCTTCAATCCCAAAAATGTCCGAATGGCAATGGAGAAATAACTGATTGACCAAGTCTATAATCGAGGCATAAAATTACTCATGTAATGTAGTTTGGTTTGTGTGATTGCCTTCATCCAAATCAAATCCCCTCACTTTCATTGGCCATCTTGAATTACCATTAAAGAAGACTAGACTCACTTGAGTGCCCCGATCACACTCATCACTACTGATGCTTTTTTATTGTAACTTGCTGAGGTGACCTAGTAGCAGGAGTTACTGTTTCTGTTCTAAAATTGATTATGTATTATATGAGCTGTTTCATGAATTTCCTTTTCAGAAAGTGTTTGTAGACTTGAGTTGTGACATCTGTCAGTAACTGGGGCTTGCATTTTGTTTTGGCTTTGATTAGAATGTTTTGTTTTCTGCTTAGTTAATGCTTTTGCCTGTTTTCATAATTAATTCACGCTTAACAATAAAATAACACTAATTATCTGTCTTCACATTTAGCCACAAATTTGGTTGCAACACATACCGCAAATGCTTTGACTATGGATAACATGATGGTGAGAATTCCTTCGTCAACCTTAAGTTTCTTACTATGTTGTTTGGTGTTTTTTTTTATATGTTCTGCATATGCTTTTTTAAAACCATCATGACACGTGATAACATAATATGACATATGTAGCATCTGTTTGATCTATGCTTCTTTTTCTTTCTTCTGCTCTTACGAATCTCAAATTTATGTTTCATTGACTAATCATGTGCATGTATATTTTTGTATGGCCTGTTCCCCATGAATTAAAGAAATGGTTCCTTTCTTACTACTCTGTTCTGTTTTTTTTCTTTATGAGATAACATTTACTGAAATAACAACAACAGATTAAAGTAAAAGAGTTCATAGCGAACTTTCTCCTAGATGTTCTCTTGCTAAGCTGAATTTCTTGTAATACTTTCTGCATCAGTTTGTATGTCTATTACTGGCTTAGTGGGGAGATATGTGCTTAACATCTTTGTTGGGATGATATGTAGAAATTTTAGTCTTCTATTTACCAGTGTTATAGACGACACGTTAGTTTGAATCTTGGTTAGATAAGATGTGAGACCCTTGTTCAAATCTCAAAAATTTGAGGGGAGCTATTGAAACTATGTACACTTGGATGGAAGCTTGACCTGCTATCGAAATGTCTTATTCCGGCTAGCAACATGTTGATGAAGCCACTTATAATCTGCAGTGTGGGCCCAATTGATTTGTATTTTCAGTGTTTAATTGCATTTTGTTGAGACCTTTTTTGTGATTCTTTGCAGTTTGAACTAAGTATTCATTTGCTAGTGGAATGTATTTCACATAAAACAGTGGTAAATCTTCAACTGATTATATGTTAAGGGGACTATACTTGTCTTCATTGACTTCAGGATTTCTCTAGCGCTGTCTATACATTAGCTGATGGAAGCATTGGAGATCTTTTTGGTGGCCTTCTGTATTCTGCTGGTCAACAAGCTAATGAAGCTGTTCAGGGCCAGTTGACTGCTCTTAGTTTTACTAGGTCTAAATCTTAATCATGAAAATTTCATCTGGTACTCATATAATGTATTCATAAAATTTGGTGCTTCTGATTCTTAGACTTCTCTCCTTGCAGTTTGGCCACTATTTTCGGTGCCGGGCTTGTAACTAGTCTGTCGCCTTGTACACTCAGCGTATTGCCTCTGACCCTTGGTTATATTGGTAGGTTGAAGTTGAATCTTTTCTCTCTAAATATGCAGTATATATTCTCTCCTTCTGACTATTTTACGTTCTTTTGAAATGATCTTAGGGGCTTTTGGTTCTGGGAAAAGCCGAGTAGCGGTAAAAAACCTTACTCTTAAATTTAATTTTGTATTGTTTCTTCTTTATCCTTGCACTTTTGATCTGCATTGTTCGCAATGAAGGAACTTAGATTATAGATCATACAGAAAATTTTGCCAGGTTTACATGTGAATCCTTTTACCTCAAATTTTTTGAATCTCTTATAAAGGTTTACTTGCGAATCCTGTAAGTGGTGAATGATAGTTGTTTAGTTCTTGATGATGAGTCCATTTATGATTTTCGTTATGATAAAATTCTATCGTAACAAATGTTTATTTAACTGATGCCATGATCGACTTCCTCAGTTCATTACACAACTTGTAGTGTTGCTTGTAGCTCTCTCCCAACATCTGCTTTTTACTGTCGTGCATCAATATAGACAATTTACTGATAAAAACTAATAATAATCAAAGTTAATGTTTTCTCCATCAAACTAGTTTTTCAATTGGTACTTCAATATTTCTACTACTGTTTATATAGAAGTCATACTAATATCTTCTACTCCGTGTCCAACCAAAAGGTGTCGTATAGAAAATGAAAAGAGTACTAGAAAGTAGAAAATTATTTTATGCACAAAGCTTTGCAGAATTCTGCATTTTCCAATTGGCAATTTACCAGAGGCCACAGCGTAGTACTAGTTCAATTTTGTCTCTTAACACTTAGGCAATCCTTGTGTACAGGTTGTTGGAGATTCAATTGCATTTGCACTGGGATTGGCAACCACACTAGCATTATTGGGTATTGCGGCTGCATTTGCTGGAAAGGCTTATGGGCAAATAGGACAAGGATTGCCCGTGGCTGCTTCCTTTTTAGCTATTGTTATGGGGCTAAACCTGTTAGAGGTAACTACATATGTTGAATGCTTCGATAGTTTAGTAATACCCTTTTACTTCTAAGTTTTTGTTTTGAGACTTTGTTGAGTACTATTGTCTTTATTCTTTATTGAGCCCATGCTAACATTTGCTTTTTGTCTGATATTCAGATATTTTGTTCTAAAGGAATTACAGCGCTTGTTGTTTTGATATGTTAATCACTCTTGCTTGCATAAATACCTATCAGTTAAAAAAGTGATGTTCTATGCAGTACCAGGTGCCCCACATCATCTTTACCATAATGAGAACCTGTGAAACAAAAGAAGAGAGATCCGTCTAGGCATTTCGATAGAATGATGACTGCTACTTTTGGTACCTGGATAGTGAAAATTGTGGATAAAACCATCGGATCTAAGTACAAATTGTATGTCTGGATTTAGCAAAAGCTATGCTTTTATCTTTTCGAGGTTTCTTGGTATCAAGACATTGAACATAAATACAAGTCATATTAATGATTGGTTTGGAAGTAGGCCTTGTTTTGAGACTGTCCATCTAACCTATGTGCCATACATACATGCATATTCCATTAAATTTGTAGAAGCAATCAACATATTCCATACTCAGATACTCTTCCCTCCATATCAAAAGTTCAAGAAAATCACCAGAAGTGGGGGAGCTCTTTATACATTAGCAATGTCTTGTGTTTCAACTTTTAACTAATAGAGATAACTGAATGATATTGTTTCATCGACATTTGTGAAAGCACTTCAAATATTAAATGGTACACAAATACTATTTTCCCTTTCCTTTTGCTTTTTTGGTTCCATGTTAATACTCATGTACTTGTGGCCTTCGTTGTATGACAATGCTGCAGGTAATAGAGTTGCAACTTCCCTCATTTTTTGACAACTTTGATCCTCGCTCAGCCGCTGCTAGCTTTCCGTCCAGTAAGTGTCTATTACTGTTGCCCTACACTCTTGTTAGGACGTTAACTCTGTTTATTTGGGTATGGGAATGGTCTCAATAAGCCAGATATTATGATTTGACATTTTATACATTTGATTGCCTAGGTGTTCAAGCTTATTTGGCTGGTCTTACATTTGCATTAGCTGCATCACCATGCAGTACACCAGTCCTCGCAACCTTGCTCGGCTATGTTGCTACTTCTCGGGTACTGCAAATTTTGACTTTTCGGTTGTCATGATTCTCTTTCAGTTCTTTGGAAAGGTGGTCTTCCAAGAAAAAAGTTAACCTACAAAAAGCACCAGCATATAACCACCATCTGTTGATTTGCTTAATCTTGTAGGAAAATATTATTATGTCATCAGGATTTCTTTCAAACAGAAGTATTTTATAATGCATGCCTTAAACCAAATAGTTCAGCACCTGGCTTTTGGCCTTTGACCATACGAATTCTGCAGTATCTTTACATGTTATTTATTTTGTTTATAAACTACATTGGATATGAATAGCTTCTTAATAATCTTCTATAACAGGATCCAGTTATTGGGGGCAGCTTGCTATTGACATACACAACTGGCTATGTTACTCCCTTACTTCTTGCTGCTTCTTTTGCTGGAGCATTGCAGGTATTTCGTATGTTCCAAATGGTTGTTATTATGATCACAGCAGCTTTTAGATGGTCCATGGACCTCTTGTCGCAGCATCCATTTTATGTAGCTTTACATTTTAAATTGGAAGACATTGTTTTAAGAATTCTTTCTCCAATTCAACGCCATTCATGCTGCTTCCTTGTCTTCTGTCATGTTTCCTACAGTGACCGCTATCTGTGTACAAGAAAAAAGAAAATGCTTTGATAGTTGGGGTTTACTATAGCTTAAGTTTACTACTTTTGCCTAGAGTTGTTGCTTGCATATGTTCATTATAATATTTCACCATTTATAAGCACTGAACAACTGTACGTGTCATTTGCAGAGTATACTTTCATTCCGCAAGTTCTCAGCATGGATCAATCCAATCAGGTAATTGTCTATGAAAACTAATGACACTATTAGTAAGAGAAAGCTTAAATCTCTTCTGCAGCAATCACTTCATCTCGTTACCATCTTAACCACGTTCTTTAAGTACTCAGCCAGATATTTGTCTTTTTCAATCATTTATTTTGCAGTGGTGCGCTACTACTAGGAGGGGGTGTCTATACCTTTCTCGACAAGCTTTTTCCGGTGACGATGGCTATGTAGACTAATCAGTTATTCACATAGCAATAACTGAAATTGGAATGAGCTTACCTTCTTTTCGTTAGTGTTTGAGTTGCGAATGCTCAGGCAAAGCACCAGGAGTTACATAGATCAAAGTTCCAAACTAGGGAGGAAGCAAAGGTACGATTTGTTCACACGACTTCCACTCCTACAAACAGGTTGTAAAACCTAGATCATATTTATTGATACCATACTGGATAACATCTTTCAATAGAAATAAGAAAAAATTGAATTATGTATGTATGAGAATGTAACGTCCATGACACCACTTGTGTAAATAGATTAAGCCGTATAACCAATACAACCTTTCAATGAACTGTAATTTGTTGTGTTAATCATCTGCTATATTCCTGATACTTAATTTGGTTGAGAGAAGTTAAATTTGACTAGACCCCAAAAAGTAAATAAGTAAGTATGTTGAGAATAATATGTTAGGAGGAAGCAATTAATAAAGAGATGGGTATCCAGCTTCATGGTTGTATCACAAGTATGGCTTTGGCAGAGCCTGTTGGAGATTGAGTTTGAATGCAATGGTTTAATGAAGAATGGGGGATTTGCAAACAAACTTCTTGGACCAGCAAGTTCATTCACATTCATGATTTCATCATAAATAGATAAAAATATTGGTATTTCAATTGACATCCATACTTGGGCTGTCCAATTTTGTCAAGCTTGACTAAATAAGGACATTCACTCTTGTCATGACTAAATAAGGACATTCATAGTTTTCATATATAAAAACCTTTAGTAAAAACATCCATAATATACCAAGTGTGATCTCACTGTTGGTGTTTGGGGGAGAGTGGCGTGTATATAACTTATTGTGAAGGTAGAGAAACTACTTTTGATAGCCCATCGACTCAAATGAAGCATATAGAAAATAATGAAAAAAACAAGGATCACAAGGATTATAAATTGACCCTTGGACGAACTATTATTCCCTACCTCACATTGGTCATGCAGCAAGTCTCATTACGGAATTTGAACCCATCACTTGTTGTGATTAAGCATTAATAGCCTCAACTAACCAAGCTGTTGTTTCTTGCATCCTTCATTCTTATCATCTAGACATATCCCAAAAGATGGTCCTACACTGTTTTAGTAAACTATACTGAAAATTGTTCAAAAATCAATAAAGATATTTCAATTTCTGTATGGAGAACACAACACTGTTCGATCACATGTTAAGGCCATATAATATCCACATGAAAGAAAAATAAAACATTACAACTCAAAACTTTCCAATAATATAGTCTATGTTCTAACTGGATTACAGCTTCCTTTAGTTTTTTTTTTTTTTTGGAGAATTTCTCGATAAAAGAAATATGAATAAATAACAAAATGCATTCACTATAAGCCATAAAACATGAAAAAAGAGAGAGCTTCTCTGTTTATATGAAAAAACTCCTAATGTGAGCCTCGATTGATCATCTGAGTATACTGTTGCATCGACTGCTGCCTCTGCAACCTCATATCTTCATTAAACTTCTTAATAAACGCTTCAACTCGCCTGTTCAGCTCGTCTTGACTTAGCGATGGCTCTTTCTTAAGTTTCCCTGAACCACCCGGGGACGGAGTCAGCAACGGCGAGGAGTCAGGGGTAGTTCTGTCATTGAACGTCTCGGATTTCTTCATCTTCTGCTGTGGAGGTGTAACCGGGTTACGACCACCGTATGTCTCCCACGTGTCCGATTTCCTCAGGTGCCTCGTTAGTGGCATTGCACGGCCCTCCGTTATCGTCTTCCATGTACTCTCCAGCGTGTCTTGCCGTTTAGGCTTTGATACTCTCAATGCTCCCTTTCCACCTGTATTAACACAAATTTAATCGAATCATACTAAGTTGTCACGATTAAATCACGACGATAGGATAATGTAAAAAAATACATGTCATGTATTTTGGATTAGTCAAAAAAATGGATATACACGACTTATTGCTGAGCTTATCGTTGTGGAAATGTGAGGAGGTGTCAGTGTTCAGTTACGCAATTTTAAAAAATCACGTATTTGTCGTTTACGTTAATTTTCCACCGTTTCTTAATATGAATTATTTTTGGTGTTAAGGTGAACAAATCTGTGATTAATTTTGTTAATAAGCTGCTTTATGCACCATTAAGGGAAAAGTGTCCATTAATTAGGGTCTTAATGATTATATTTAAATTTGAATTTAAAATTTAATTGCTTAGGTATAGGACCACTAGGTTCTACGGTCTGACAAGCACCTAATTATCCAGTAGCCGAACCTACTCCCAACGGTAACAATCCCAAGAGAATTTGAACCGCAAGTTACCGTTACCGGCTAATTTCGCCGGAGATGCAAAACAAATTGAGAACTAATTTAAAAACGTCTAACTGTTCCGGCGAGCCTAGTAGTTAGTCTGACTGAATCGATACACAGATAAGGAAAATACAATTGAAAAAAAAAGTGAGGAATATAGTTTACCTTCAGGAGTGGATTTGACATTTCTCCGGTGAGCGAATCTGGCAGAAGCAGGAGGTTTCTCAGCCAAGTTGCCTGAAATGGAATAATCAATAGAGTCCTGTCTCATCACCGGCGCCCAAGAGGATTTCGAGATTACGAAATCGTCCTTTTCAGCAACAACTTCGTTAGGCTCCGGATAGGTGTTGAACGATGTACCTTTCTCCGATGTGTACGGATTAACTTCCGGAACTTTCTCGACCTTTGCATCATAAACACCAGCGGTAGGGTACTCGTAAACTATCGGTCTAGCCTCCGCCTCCACTGCTTGATTCTTCAGCACGGAGCCGTTTAAGTCATGAAGGACCGGAGTATAATAGTCTGTAACCGGCCTTACATCCTTAATCGGGTGAAACTGGGACGAATTCTCCGGCGAAACAACCGCCGGCACCGGAGATGAGTTCTCATCAAGCTTGTTCTGCAACTTAGAAGAGGCTACAATCGTAATGATAATGCAGTTGATAACAAGGTATAGATACGGAGGTTTAAGCCACGAAACGACACCGTTCCAGATCGACGGAACTTCACTGACCGCAAATTCAGTAACAACAGGAGCAGACACCTTTAACATAATAGCAGCAGATAAAACAGTAGTCGAAATCAGAAAAATTTTGATAGATAACATGGAGCTACTTGAACTTTGAAACAAAATCGCCATTTTTTCTCTCGCCGGCGACAAGCTCCGACCGTTGTTATCAGTTTTTGCTTTATGAGTTTGGGGATTTAGGAGCAAAGCGTAATGAGAATGAAGAGTCACACTTATACCCACTTTATTTTATATAAATAGGCAGATAAACGAGCCGTTACTTATAAATACAAAGTTTTTTTCTTTTTTTTTCCCTTTTTCATTATTAAACCGTGAGAAGTCTGGAAAGGTCCTTTTGGCTTTACAAAAAACAATTCATATTAAGCTAATCTTAATACTCCTTTCATTTACTATAGTTTTACTCTATACAAAATTTTATAAACATAAAAAATTTATAACGTTTTAAACTATATGTATATTTCCTTAGAAATAGATTGTATCATTAAACAAAAATAGATGTCTTTTTTATTTCAAGTGATTAAAAAAATATTTCGTTTAACTAGATAAGAAATTTTGTGATAATTTATCTAAAAAATTATTCTCCCAACCAGTCGATCCGATCGGCCGGAATGTAAGGTGATTTTCATTTGGCATTTAACGCATTTGAAGATTTAAAAATGAATTAAAGAGAAAAACTAGTGTGAACTCTTGAGAATTGAAATAGTTTCATTGGAAGTACATGGTTTAGTTGGACAATTAATAACTTTAGGAATTTGACTTTACAAAAATGTATTTTCAATATTCTAATCAAATAATAATAGTATCTTAATCATATGTTTCAAGATGAGCTCTCAAGGAAATTTTATTTTGGCCAACAATATTTTAGTTTAAATATACCTAATCATTAGTGAATTTAAATTAATTAATATTTTAAAATAAATATTAAATATAAAATAGAGAATAAAAGAGAATCAATAAAATAGCTAAAATAAATATATTTTAATGTGTAGACATATTAAGAGACACAAAAATATACTAGCAAGATGGATAGCCTTGCGGCGGACAAAATTCAATGAGTGATATTGAGATAACTTGAGCATGTAATAAGGAGGAATATAGATATCTCGATATAAAATTACAAAAATAAATTTTTTTTTTAGATAAAATATAATACATCTCCGATTCGTAATATATAATGAAAAAAACAATGAAGCTAACGTTAGCTCCGGAAAGTGTTAGCAAGAGAGTGGGCATGTGACCAAATCAGTCGGTGTGCCGCTCCCTTAACCGACCATTCTGGACCATCTCCTATTTTTTTTAAAAAAAATTTCAGTTTATATTATACATAAAAAAAAATTCAGTATAAAATTTTTTTATACAATATCTATACATGTTAACACGTAAAATCCAACCTTGTTTTGAGAAAATTTATTTGTAATTATATTTTAGGTGATTCGAATCCAAGGGGTTCAAACCTTCTTTACGATAGAGCTAAATAGAATCAAAGAGTTTTAAATCCTTTTTAATGTAAAATTATCTTGTTTATACGATAATCGTAAATATTAAATTTCTTTCATTATTTTTACGTATTTATTATTTATATTTTAATGAAAATTTTTAATTTTATTATTAAGAAAGAGTCGGTTAGTGCGTTGTAAACTAGCACATGAATAACTTGATGCTCTCACATGCTCAAACCACATATACACATTGACGTATATTATTACTCCTATATTACTAGTCAAACACATTTGTGAAACTGTTTCAATTCTTTTTTTTAATAAATAGTCAACCATCGAATCGATCCATCTAATTATCTACTTAAATATTCCACGTCCACGTTAATATTTTGTTAAAATGTCAATACGAGAGATTAAAATATCACTACGTAGTTCGAATTTTAATGTAAATTAATATCAATCTTGTCTTTTATTAATGTCACCTTCACACATAATCCAACTATATATATATTAAAATATATATTTAAATAGCTTTGCTTTTATGAAAGAACGTGTCACGATGGTAAAGATAAATGAACTATTTCAACTTATAAAATTATTGTGTTCGATATGTATACAAAATCGTTTATTTTAAAATTTCTTTTAGAGTCTGATCACAACCAAGTTTCGATTTAGCCTAGTACCAATCAAGTTTTCTTATTAGGTAACAAAATTATAAAAGTCAATTATAATTGACTTTCTCGTTTTTAAGGACAAGAGTGGAAGTTCCCTTTCAAATACATTACACATTAGAGTTGTGTTTGTATACGAGAACTAATCTTCAATTTCATCCACCAAACTAAGTAGTGGCAGCTACTAGCTCTTGAGCACTCCAATTTTTCAACTATATTTCATGGCTAAGAGTCTCACAACGACCAAATTATATTTGCTTTAATTTCAAACTTAAAATACGTAAAGTTTTTAACTTGGAATTACGTACACAAATTTAAAACTTTAAAACTCCTTCACAGACTGTAGATAAGTAGATTTATCAGAGTAAAAATAGTACTATTTGTGTAGTGTGTACTGTGTCTGTGATTCACTTCGTGGGGTTGAGAATTTCTCGATGGTGATGATCATCGAGGAAAATAGTGGTACGTAGATGTTAATTCATGAAAAACTTCACACTTTTATCTTACTAGAAAGTAAATTTATAAATACCTTGTATTACTTTTGTGTAGGCTTAATATATCGATAACTTTTTAATTTTGTCGATAAATTTTATTTAGACACTTGAACTATGAGTTGTATTAATTGAAAACGTAAACACATAAAATATATCCTGTTAGACTGTTCAGTTCAATCTTCTTTTAAAAGAAATGTGTTTTCTTCAAATGTTCTTTATATACATAAGATAACCACTTAAAATATGTCACATTTTTAATTATATGAATTAGCCTTAATAAGTCGTAGACCCTCATGCTTGTTTCAGTCAAGGATGATGAACACTTGAAAGATGCACAAAAATAATTTTAAATTTTGAATCAAAATTTTCTAAGTAGAATTTGATCGAAACAAACTATAATTTGAGTTTGTAAATCTACTAGGATGTTGATATATTTTTAGCTTTTTGCGTGTGAAAACAGTCATATATATCTTGTTACCGTCCATCAAATGGATAATTGACACATGTTTTGGTCTACTTACCATTTTCCATGGGCAGATATTTGAGTGGATTAGTTTTTTGAATAAAGACTTCAATTTGTCAGGTAGTCTTACACATTAGTGTAGTCTAATCAACTTCAAAATGCTATATAAAATAATTATTTGCCATTGAATTTATAACAATTTGACAGTGCTAATCTCTATGGGAGGATTCTTTAATCATCTTATTCCCAGATAAAAATAGAATACAGTAGTATATTTTAATCAACCCCAAAGATGGAACTAAACATATAATTGTTACTGCTGAAGAAGATCACTCAGAATATTAGAATTAGAAACATGAATACAAAGCAGCAAAAGGTAGGAAAAGAATCGAATACCATCCAATCTTGAGAGCTTATTTTTCCAGATACAAAAATACAAATCAAGCCATCACCTTAAAGAAAAACTCAATATTTGGTCCTCTACATTTAGTTTACAATCTCCAAAACAGGAGTAGAACAACAAAAGCTAATTTCCTGTGGGAAAAAAAACAATTTGTATACTAATAGCTAGTATGCTTCCTTGTTGGTTTTTCAGCGTTTTGTGAACATACCCTGTGTCAAAGATGAAAAGTCGAATTCTTTTGTTGACTGTGTGGAGCTTGATGATATCGGGGTAGCTGCTTGCTTGCTTGGTCCTGGCGGCACAATACCGTTGCTGGAAGTGTTCTGTCCCATTGAGTAGAAGCTGCAGACAAAAGATCAACTATGAGCATCAGAAGATGAAAAATTAACTAGCACCCAAAAATTTGTTCCTCCTGGATACGATAGATAGCACAACTATCAAAATTTGTTCAACTGATTCAATAACCTACATCAGTATTAAACTAAGTCAAAGATGACTGGCAACTGAGCTTGTTAATGCAAATTGATCATACACCTCCGGAGATGTAGCTGTGGATTAAAAAAATACTGTTCAATGGGGTCTGTCCGCAACCCATTATTAACAAGAGGAGTAAGAGGAGGGATACTTTAAATCAAATGGAAGAAATAGTTAACGGATACACTACATTGAGCATTAAGGGGTCATAATTTAAGAGATCTTAATGACAAATAATTGGCAGGATAGATGCGTTGGATTAAGTTGTTGAATTTATAGACCAAACATTAGGCCCTCAAAGAACAGTTGAAGTTCTACATTAACTAACAACGATCAGAGGTTAATACCTGGATGCTGGAATTGGCACAGAGTTTCCAACTACATGTGCTGGTCCCATATTGTCTACCTAGTTAGAAGAAAAATAAACAGCTTTGAGTAAAGAAACTTAAAGAAAATTTCAATGCTAAATCAGATATCCGTGTGTGTTTTTCTCTTTATCTTTGATAAATAATAATCGTGTTATACCTGCATATATTTCTCCAGCTCAGTCTTACCAGCTGCTGGCATTATCACTCCAGGGAACTGATAGCCTAAATTTGGCCAGTTCTGATTTACCATATTGGTGCCATTAGTGCTTTGTTGTGCATTTACAGGAAGTCTTACAGCACCACCTGCAGCAGCCGCAGCCATCAGTAAAGACTGTTGTTGCGCCAGCATAGCAAGTTGTTGTTGATGCATAGCAAAAGGTGACACAATATTGGACTGTAAATGACAACAACGTTATTAGATAAAGGAGGAAAGATAGACATGACCAAAAATCCAAATTCTTGTTGGGTTGTACCTTGTCGAAGAGGCTCATTATATCGTTTTTAGCATCTTTCTGTGGCTTCTGCGATGAGGCAGAAGGCACAATTGATGGTAAATCCTTGAATAAATCTTCAATTCCAGAAGCAGCAGCAGATTGAGACTTCTTCTGATCAACGGAGTTTGTAACCCCAGTATTTTCTGCTTTTGTTGCTTCTTGAGCAGCTGCAAAGGCACAACTTACTTAATAAGAGATAATGAGCAACAATAGGTAATATGATACTTGAATTTAAATGCCAAGAAAAATTAAAAGTTGTTGATTCTTAACTAGAGTATTTGACCTTATCATAGCTTTATATGCCATAATATATGAACTTCTAATATTATTATTATTTCATATATTTAACTTTTTTCACAGTTACATATACTTGGTATGATGATGACAAAAGTTCAGCTGAGTATTCATATACATTCCCAACTTTTTTTGAAACTGTGGTGTAGTTGTTATTGTTGATTCTCAAACTACTTGTCTTCTCTCAGAAAAAGAAGTAAAACACTTGGAAAAAAATGGACCATGCTAGTGAAAAAGACAAGTACACCCTCTAAATGTTACAAACAGGAAGAGAAAGAATCACGTTTAAAAAAAAACGGTGACTTGACATACACTGGAAGCCTGCCCAGGAGTTATCATCGGTAGAAGCTGCTTCTGAGCCATTGTCAGTTGGACAATCCATAGAAAGCATGTCAAATAGATCAGTAGCATAATCAACTTTAGGAGGATTGGCAGCTTCCAGAACCTGCTTAGCTGGTTCAGTGACTGCAACTGGCTCTGCTTTCTGACTTGTCTGGTTAGCAATCTGACCTGAAGTTACCTGCAAGGTGTCAAACCTATAAGAGTCTATTCTAATCCAGAAAGTATCCAAACTAACTCAGAAGAAACAGCAGCTAGCAGCAGTTATACAGAACTACAGAAGGACCAACAGGGGCCATGAATACAACACGTACATAAAAACTAAGATTCCAAGTATGTAATAGCTAAACAGTATGAACAAGAGCTGCTTAATTCATTAATCTGAGTAAAGAATCAATATCCAACACAAATACACTTAGGGAACACTTGGTAGAGTGTATTAAAAAAATAATACATGCATTAGCCTTGTGTATTACTAGTACCTTGTTTGGTACTCTTTTCCAACCTATGTATAACTAATGCTTGCATTAGGTACACACTCTATTGTGCATTAAGGTGTTTATTGCTAAAAGCATGGATTTCTAGGTATTAGCAATGCAATGCTTTTAATGCATGCATTAACTCAATTAAAGACCCAATCGACCCTCAATACCTTTGTTATTTTTTCCACCATAATAGTGAAGGGTATCTTTGTAAATATTTCTTTTAATGTAATGCATTCTATTTTAATGCATCAAACCAAACAATGCATAAAAATTATGTATGTATAATTAATGCAAGCATAACTAATACTGAATTGCTAATGCAAGCATTACTAATACACTCTATTTTGCATTATATTAATACACTCTACCAAACGACCCCTTACAGTGAACCAATAACTCAAGAGCTAACGGCCCAATCAGCTCACATACATAGGCAAGTTGGGTAGATAACCAGCAAAAGAATAAGATTTCATTCAAAATAGAACATTGAAACAATAATACTACACCTCGAAGGGAAAGTAGCGTGGACAAAAACAGTTTGACGAATAAGTTTAACATACATGCTCTGGTCCTCTAGGAGGCACTGGTATACTGACTCTAGCAGCAGGTACATCTTGCTTCATTTTCGAGGCTTGAATATTTTTCCTCTCGTCAGATGCACATCCTGAGCTAGCTGCATGTATACGCCCACTTCTATCATTGTTTTGTTGCCATTGCACCGAAGCCCTCTCTTCTTGAACCCTGGAAGGTGATTTTTGAATCCCATCCTTAGGGACCCACCTCTTCTCTTCATATCTTATCAAAACACAGGAAATGTCTTGGATAAGCATCAATACTAGATTGAGTGAAAGAAGACTGCATAAAGGTACTAATTGTTAGAGAATTAGTAGGCACGTACTTTGCTCGGATGAAATTCTCAATACCAACTCTATCATAATTTGGAGGCAGCTCTGCTTCCCAATAACTATTTGACCTCTCATTTCCCATTGCTATATCAACCCAAAGAGAAAAAGAAGGGTAATAAATAATTATATATCAGATCGAAATCGAAACAGTGATAAGTATCAGAAACAGAAACCTTACAATGGATAAATGCAACTTGTTCAGGAAGCCATGTGTCTAGTGTAGCTGATCTGACCTGCAATTTCAGAGAATCAGAGAACAAAACCAAAAAATGGAACAATTAACAATCGCTCAAGAGTAAAATGAGTCATTCTTCTAAAATATAGATATTTTTTTTTACTATGTAAAAGATGTGGGATTATATCCCATGTACAAGTGACATAACAAATAGTAAGAGAACATACAAAAAGTATAGTGTTCTACGAAAGACGTATCTTCTATGGAAATAAGAACCTCGTGAGTTCAACTAAAAATGAGAGGCTATTCCATAGATATACAGAAGTAGATTCAAACTACAATGAGCCAGTAAAATACAACCATTTAAAAATAGAAGGGAAAAAAACTAGCCAAGGTTGAAGGAAGATGAGCGAAATCTTGACACATGTCCAAGTCAGGAGATACTTAACAACCACATATTGACAGAAAGTGCGCAAGGATTATAACGACCATGAATTTTCCTAATGCTAGCAGTTGTCAGTAAATCTCCCTCCCCCCTCCCCTGGGATGAAATGGCAAAAAGTTTCACAGACTTTCTTCATCCTAACGATAGTGTGTAATAGTTGAATGACTCCATTCAGTCGACATATGTGCATAACATATTTTCAAAAAAAAAAAAGGATGAGATTGGGTAGATGTTAGAAATTATTACTGTATCATAGTCATAAAACACAAAGATGAAGAAATGAAGAGTGATTTTCCAACCGAAGTACATAACAACTATTCCTCCAATCAGAAGACAATGCAATAACAGAGGAAGGTAGATATACGTTGAATTTCAGTAGTAGAGTCATGAATTAATAGATATGAAATGTTCCTCATCCTTGTGATAAAAAATCAACATATATTCATCAGGGGTGTCTCAGGTGAAAAAGGAATGAGTTTTGAGTCTTCAGTCGTACTTAGTGGTTCACAGAATTTTAACTCAGTCAAGAATATAAAGCAGCACTACTACAGCAGCAACAACAGGGAGCACTAAAGTTTACCATAACCTTTACTATTGCAAATTCTCAATTGTGACAAAACTTTTGACTGCAAGTGCCCACCACCATTTCAGATTTTTTAGTATATGTGGAACATCTTGGTTATGATAAGGGATATATCACCTTTGATATGTGCACCCCCAGGCTTCTGTGGATCCCAGAGCATTGCATGCATATAAATATTCCCAGGTTCACGCTTGCCCATCTAGGACCCCTGCATTGGAGCAAAAGAAAAATACAGTAAATACAAGGATTCCAAATACATAAAGCCAATTCTGTTCAATTCAATGATCTATTAACAAGCGCATCCGAGCTTCACTTTTTCACGTTTCAAATACATCCTAATACGTACTTGGCTTTGCAATCTGCACATTCCCTGTTCTCGGGCAACTTAAGAAGTCCTTCTAGTATCTGTCAACAAGCACAGCAATGAGTTACTTCGAATGTGCATCAACACATAAACCACCAGTAAGTAAACTATGAAGAAATCATAATAGAACCAAAAACTGCAACGATGATAATCATCCTTGTGGTTTTCTTGTTGTGGTTAATAGTGTTTTTTGCTTGGATTAGAAGAAAATTTTGCCTTTCTTCCTACAAGAATTCTAATACAGCTTTGGCAATTAAGAATTCTAAATTCATGAAGAGGAAGCTTCCATTGAGAGCTTGCTTAAGTTGCTTTCATACATCCTCTAACTTATAAAGAAATTATCTTTCCTCCTCCAGCTCTCCATCAGAGAGCTCTGGATAACTCATTAACTCTAACGATAGAGTCACTTCTAACTAGTAATTTCAGCCGGAAAAAAGTTGACGAATGATGAAAGGCTTTAACTTTAGGTTCTTGATTCCAGCTATATGCATGTTGGAATCAATTTAATGAGCTAAGAAAGGAATAATATGTCAATAGTGCCATGGTACTATGAACAAATTTCACCTTAAGTCCTTAAATAATTAGTAACAATAAGAAATGATGTATATCCTTAAAACCCGTCTCTTGGATGTATCATATACAACTAAGGGATGTTTGAGACTAATAAGAAGGTGATTTGGAAGACAGAACCTACACACACTCCCTGACTATCCGGCGAGGAAGGCACAGTAGAACTTTTGAAGGAGTGAAAGACAGAGATGGAAAGCCAAAGGAGATCTCTTTACAAAGAAGAGATTCCTCTTTGTACAGATAGATTTGGACAGCCAGTGCTAACCCTTATGTAATATTGACACTGTCTTGGTGTCATGTGCAAAGAAGTGATTCAAATTATCAAGATAAAGATAGATTACTAATAGTAGTGAGAGTTAAGTACACAGCAAGGTGCTTGCTTTAAGTAATTTAACAACTACTATGTTTGGAATTGCACTAACTAAATCTACATGTGTCCGTCTCATTTTTTTCTTTTATCCAGTTGTGTGAGTAAGTGTCTGTTTTTCTTTTTCATTTAGGTAAAAATGAACATCCAAAATTATAATTTCAAGCACCTGCTTAAACCAGATTATCATTTCAGTGCTCAAATTATCACGAATAAAACTAGCAATAGAAGTTCAATTTTAGGAAACGGAGCAAAAGGACCTGATAAGCCCCAAATCTCAAATATTAACTGATAAAAGCGTATAAGATGCATCAACCAAACTTAAACCAAGGTGCTTGCTTTAAGATAACATATATTATCTTTGTTAATAATAACGGAAATTGAGGTACAAAGCAAGGTGCTTGTTTTCAGTCTCAAGACCTATCACAGTTCTTCGAAATCTCTTATTCAGGTAGCACATGAGTTTAAAGATCTTCTTTTTAATCCAATTGTGTGGAATGTGTTAATATTTGTTTTTCTTCTTCTATTACGAAAAAATGTACATTCAAAATCATAATTCCAAGCACCTAGTTGAACTAGATCATCATTTCACTGCTCGAATTATCAGAATAAAACTAGAATAGGAGTTCAATAAGAACACAAGCGTTAAAAGGATCCAATAAGCCCCAAATCTCAACTATTAACTGATAAAACCATGTAAGATGTATCAACCAAACTCAAACACTAGCCAAACATCATCAAATCTAACTAGATCAACCACAATAAACTGAAATTCAAAAGAGAAATCATGAATCGGAACAAAAAATACCTTTCTATGCTTCGCATTAAGCTCTTTAGTAACATTAGCCTTCTCATTCATGATGACGATAGCAAGGGTTTAAGCGAATTAACCGACGGAGAGAGAAGCTATCGGAAAATAAAAATCGCCGATCTGATTCCTCCCCTCTCCGACGCGTAAATATCTATCAAAAGAAAAATGCAACTGGATGAGAAAGGAGGAGGAATCGCAGCAGTGCCTAGTTGATTTTGACTTATTTATTTGTTTGCGAATTTCCCTTTGTGTTTCCCGTGTGAATTAGTGGAAGTAGGTCCAACATGAGTAAATTTTTTTCCTGAGTAGGTTCACCGTACGATAATTCACGTGGCATCATTTGATTTTACGTAAAATTATAAAATAAATTAATTTAAACGAATTGAATAAGGTTATGATTTTATAAGTTAATATAGTTTGTAAGCAAGTTATTCATCTCAATTGTCAAACTTAATTGATTTAGTTAACTAACTTTACTGTTTTTGATGGTTTAGAAGCTGACTTATGACAGTTGAGTGCAAACTAATTTGAATAAAGGTGTTTTAGGTTGAGAAAATGATATAAAAATGTACCCAAAACATAGGTTAGGTCTAACATAATCATTTAGTATATGAGCTGTATAAATAGTGTTATGATTAGTGATTTAGTTGTTAGCTGTCTAAGAGCTCCGATTAACAAAAATCTCTTTTTGAAAATAATATTTCTTCGAAGATTATTTTTAAAGTTTACTAACGTATTTATTTTTATTCTCCGTCAAATATTTAGCGAAATGCGAACTTCATAATTAGGATTTGGGCCGGGTCAGCCCAAGCCCGGTACGCTCAATAGCTACCGGAAAAGGGCATTTGGGTCTTTTGGTCATTGTCTTCTTCTTGCATCTTACTCATTTCTAGGAGCTCGGTCACTCAGTCCGGCAGACTCTCACGGCAGAACGATACGATGGCGGCGTGGACGGCGGCGGCGAGGCAAGCAGCGAACCTATCTCGATTCTCAGCTTCTAAATCAGTTAGCTCAACGAAGCAAGGCGCTTTACTTATCCAGCGGCGCGGCCTTGCCGGTGGTGGTGGTAAATTGAACTAATTCTCCTGAAATTTATGAAATTTCAATCCGTTCGCAAATTTACTTTCTGCGTGTGAAAGTAATAGTAGATATCCATGGTGTTTGCTTATAATGTTGTGATTCACAGACATTGGAAGTTCATATAGGCACTTGTCTTCCTTATTTTCTTTTTTTTTTAGTTGTTTTGGAAATTGAAAACTTTTTATGCATATTCTTTGTTTGCGCTGAGTTATGACTATGTAAGCTCGCCTGCAAAAGTCATGTACTAATTTCATTGAGCATAATTATAGTTACTTGGTACTGTTGTACATGATCAACAGTTACAAATGTTTTGCTCTATTTGCTGTGTTTTTTTCATTTATTTCTCGTATAAGTACTGTTGTCTTTTTTGTTTTTACTGATTTGGATTTAAACAAAGTGAGCAAGCTGAAGTTATTATACTACTGGGCTGAGCTTGTAAAATTGGTAAAGGAGAATGCATGTTCTATGGTAACCGGAGTTCCAAAGTTCCATTGCATTTGTTACACACCTCAAAAAACCTTTTTGGCCAATCTAGCAAGATAGAAAATTGTGCACTTCCTATAAAATTTCTAGTGTACCTTTTCTACTGAGTTCAATATGCAAATTAGACATTTTGTATTGTTTTCTTCATCCTAAATGGCTTACGACCATCTCCATCTTTCTATATATTGCTTCCAAGTTTGACTTGGAAAGCGGGGGAAAAGGTTATGTAGAAGAGGTAATCAAAATCCTGGCTTTTTTTGTGCTCTATCACTAAGAAAACAGTGCAAACATTCAGCTTGGGGAAAAAACAACAACAGTGCAAGCATATGAATGCCACTTACAATTGATTTCAGATGAACTTGTACTATGAAGTGAGATGATAACTAATATTTTTTCTTTTCAATGCAGACCATCATGGACCTCCAAAGGTGAACTTTTGGCAGGATCCGATGAGTCCGTCTAAATGGAAAGAAGAGCATGTGAGTCTTTCAGACCTTTGTTATGTCTTTTTTACATGTTTAAATTATTATGACTTCTCTTGGTTGTTGGCTTTGACATTATCAGCTTGCTTCACTTGAAATTTCTGCAATTTGCTATGGAACTTTGAATGCTAGATGTCAGATAGAGAACTATTACCAGTACTTCTAATTTTCACCGATACATGGTTGACAACAAGTTTAAGTGGGGATTGGACTGCCACTTTTGAATTGGGGATCCAGAAGAGCATAGAAAGTATTCACAGTTCACCTGTGATTGTGGGAAATGATTTTCTCTCTACTACTTATTTCACAATGAAGTTTGACTCTATCTTTTAGACCACTGCAGAACTTACTCCATATCATATGCAGTTATGTCCCCTGCATGTGTCTGTTCAATATCTAGAAAGTTTTACTCATTTTTGTAGGTTCCTTTCATATCTATTACCAAGGTTGGGCCTGTTTTGGATCGGCTCATCAAAGTACGTACAGTATAGATTAGATTGACAAAATCTGTACTTTTGGCAACTTCAGCTTCTAGTTTTGATTGTGAATCACCAAGGTTTGGAGTCGTATCTATAGTTCTCGATGACTTGAAGTTTTTTCAATTGGGTGCAATGTTATCTGTGGATATAACACGAGTGAATTTGTCAAATTGCTATAAAAATTCACACTGTTTACTGTTGTTAGTGTAATTTGATTTTATTGTTTTGGTTGTAACTTGGAAATAGAAATTCTAGTCTCCAGTTAACCACATCTCTGGTCCTTGTAGTTTGTGATCGTCTCTCTTACTGGTTGGGGGTTGGCCTTCTATGGAGGTTATAAGCTCTTCACAAAGGGAAAGAAAGAGAAGAAGGAAGAGGTATATTCCTCTCACGGCTAGCAACTTCATTCAAATTTTTTGCTGTTGCTGGTAGTGCTAAAGCATATGTTCCGATGTCATTATCTCTTATACGCCCATATTAAAAATGCCTACTGTATCTATTATTATGAAATAAGAATGACATGATAATAGAAGACCAAATGATCAACCATATCATATGATTTTACTACATATGCTAGGTAAATCTTACCTTACCTTATGAAGTAAAAAGGTATATTTGAGTTAACTGAACGTAGCAATTTTGTCATGTCTACAGAGTATATAGACATTTCACCTTGTCCAGACTACTATTCTCAAACTGTTCTTCAAATATAATGTTTTCCATATCTAATATCTGATCTGATTTGCTTCATCTTATGACAGAAAGTTGGTGAAGGATCCCACTAATATTTGACGTGCCGGATTGCCTTGAATAAAGAAGTTAGAAGGGCTATGTGGTCCTCAATTTTTGCCATGATGAATGTTACAATGACTTTTCCCCCATTTCCTTTACTTCCCTTGTTGGGACTGAATTGCATATGAAATACTGGACAATCAACTATGTAATTTCTTTTTTTGCTTTTTGTAGAATATTGGTTCATTTAGGAACATTTTGCCTGCTGAGGATATGATGTTTCTTCTTGTTGAAACAACTTTCGCTACCCATTTGCGTAATTATCATGAGTATGTTGAAGAAACCACAGTTATCTTCTCATTCCATTTACGTGTCGTTCTAACCCATTTGAATGTCTATGTCTGGGTTGATGGAGCTTAATGAGTCAGATGCAGCAAGCTCATGAGCTTCGTCAAGCTGTTTCTATCCTTTGTGCTTTTGGTCATTTGGTGCCTCTTTCCAAGTATGTTAGATTATGGGAGATGGTAAAATATTACCTATTCATACAATTCTAGCTATTGAAGGTGGAAACCAATGACAGGAAAATAAATGTAATAAGTTGGTAGAAACATGGAACAATTGATGGTTTTTACACAACATTTAGCTCTAAATTTGTTTAGAAAATCAACTGGTAATACCAAAGCTCTACTAGATTCAGTTTATTGCTCCTACTGTCATAGAGAAAACGGCATCATCTGGCTTAGCTAAAAAGTTGGAAAGCGAGGATAAGGTGTGCATACATCTCAACCTTCAAAGATCCCAAACTACAAATTACACGGGGTATGTTATTGTTTACTACATCATAATACAATCAACCGATGAGAAGCTAGAAAGTATTTTCACAAACATGATAAGCTTATCCAATGCTATGGTATACTATAGGGCAACTGCAACCAAGTATAATAGTATCACACACTTTTTTCTAACATAATCAGCAATACTCTATAATATGTTGATCATGTGTTCGCGACTGTACAGTCATGCATGATAACCTATGCTAAATGTGGTGTTCTTTGGTATTTCATAACAGCACAGTGCTTGTGAGAAGCTTCTCTTCATACTGATATGGTATGTTCTTGTCTTCTTCCCGTTCAGCTGCTGCTGCTGCTTCTCATAATCCCTAAATGATGATTTTTATGAAAGAAGAAAAAGAAGCAGCCTCATACATAATAGGACAAGACCAACAAAGGACTGCTAAAAGAAACAAATCACCATCCATGTTGTTATCTTGGGAAGCTGTATAATGTCTACGTTCAAATCAATTATATACAGCAAATTATGTCATACCAGAAGCCAACGATAACAACTATAGTATAGGTCAATTCTGAACACACACACACCCCTCCCCGTGTGAGGATAGCAGAGATAGACAGAAACACAGATTATACACCGTGTCCAAACAGTTCTATTATCGAAATCGTTTCTACACTGGTAGCCTATGGAGTCATTACAGACTAACAACAAAACGATTGTGCATGGATTTTCTTTCCAAATAAAAAGACAAAATTTGAAGGGAGACAAAGGTGGACGGCACATCATATATATATATACATATACAGATGCTAAAGGTACAGTTTTATTTGAACTGTTTTGTCCATCACAATTCACATGCATAGGCAAAGATGCAAAAATAATCAGAGTGCTTTACCATATGCTACTGTATGACTGGAGACCACTGCCTAGTCCGCGTCCTTAACTTCTGCTTCTATATCAACAATTCCGACAGAGGAATTCTTACCTGTAAAGTAAATACATGAGGTGAAGTAAGTTCTAATCCAGATATATTATGGGACAGTCCTAGGATCATGATTTAAAGCCGTAATGGCCTAAAATTGCACAAATTTTGGCAGTATTCCACAGTCTAGCAGTAAAATCAAATTCTTATGAGGATTATTTGAAGTTTTTCACAGAAACGTGTGATGAGAAGAAAAATAAATGAAGTTTGCTTGGAATTTTAAGCCTTTTAAATGCTTTAATCTTAAGTAAATATTTGAATCCCTGCACTCATAGAGTACATAAGGATCCCAAAGAAGTTAGAAAAGAAAGTTTTCTTTCTTGAAGGAATTCATAACTCTCCAGAAGGAGAACTGCAAAAGTCGAGCTTATTTACAGGAGAGGCAGCATTAACTTCATCAGATGAACGATATTCCAAAAAAAAAAAGAACTTCATGAATGATAAGACTGTTAGTGCCCTTATTATGCACCAAGTTTAGGTAAATGGATTATGCACCTGGAAACCATAACCAGTAAATGTTTTAAGAAGAGTAAGAAAGATGAACCTTTCTTAGAACGAGCACTGAAATCACCGAATGCTTGACCAAATGTAGTTGACTGGTTGGAGAACGTTACTGGGTCTCTCACGAACTTATTGCCAACAACTGCAAATATGCATGGAATATCTCAAATAACAAGCTTAGCTTGCATCAGTTACTAATGATATAACCCACAACAATGTTTGAACAAAGATTTGAAATGATAAAAAAAATCAAGTGCCTAGCAGAAAGAAAAGTCAAAACACATCCAACACTCTCAAGATGTTAATTATCGCCTAGCAACATCTGATTGTTGCATTCAAGTGCTTAACAACCATTAAAAAATATCTAACATATATATAGTCCGAGGATTCAAAAGACCACGATGAAGAGAAAAAACATTGAAGGAAAAGAAGAGAAATAGACGAAGCTCTACTTATATCGAGGACTGGGAGATCGATACAGTAAGCCTAAGTGCAATTCAAACAAGCCACATGAAGAGCTGTGAACTTCTGATGGTTTACCATGCATATATGCATTGGAACAAAGGAATAAGATTATGAGGTGGAGAAACGCGAGGTAAACAGGGTACATAAATTTTATTTAGGGTCATATATGAAACGAGCTATTTGGTAGTTGAATTTCGATAAATCTGTTCTGTGTGCAAATTCTATCAGCTCTCTTAAAAACAAATATGAGAACAATAGTGTAACTAAATGAAACAAGAGTGCCACCAATTGATCAGCTATGAGGAAGTTGGCAAAACAAGGGAGACAAGCCAACTAAGAGAATCAATTTTAACCTGAGAATGGCTGAGTACAGAAAGGGCAAAGCTGAACCTCATCATTTAAAGTAGACCTGCATTGGGTGAATATCAATGCTATGAGTAACTAACAAAAACAACCAGCCCCCTGGCTTCAAATATTTCTCTTAAACAAGGTTCCATTTGATCTTACTTGAAAATTTGAAATTCATTCCCGCAGTTTGGGCACTGCACAGTAGAAGAAATCCATTAGCAAACTCAGAAAGGCATGTGCCGTAAGAAGTTTGATAGTTGTTTAGATGGACCCAGAGAACTTTCATTTGATCAGCTTTAATTTAAAACAATATATATATATTTCTCATTACTGTAACACCCTAAGGAGTGCACCTGCAACAGAATAATCCTTCCATACACACATTGTAAAAATATATGAGCACGAGATAACCCATTGTTTGTCACAAATGGTAGTTATTCCAGAAATTATGTTTGCCAGTTAAGCATTTCACGAATGAATACAATAGAGCAAGTTGGATGATGCAGAACTTGACACATTTTGAGATACTGAGAAGTGCTAAATCGATTTGCAGCGATAGAGTTGCATTTTTTGGATGAAATTGATGCATTTTAGTTGAAGCCTATAGCAATAGAAGTCCTTGATGCGATGCAGTACATGACACATGTCGAGATGACAAAATCTATAAAGTCTAAAAGAGTGCACCTCAAGTTGAAAGGGGAGAAAGTGATCTCATTGGGATCCGTACACTAGAGAAGTTTGAATACTATATTCCTTTAATGTAAACAATGTTTCAGAATGCAATCCAACACTTCAAAATAATGGATGAGATATATTATCCACATAAATTTATAATCAGTCAAACTACTTAAATCTGATATTTCACAGGCAGAGGTAGAAACATATGCAATTCTCGATACAGGCATTTGAAATAATAGGATATACGTGGTAAAGTGAAGAGATGCAAGTTTAGTTCCCTTACAGCGCTTTGAACAATATCTCGTCCAGCCCACCAAATAAAAGCTCCCAAACCTAAAATTGGAAGTAGAACTGCAAGGAGCTGAGAACCAGAAAATGAAAGATAACTGTTAATATCTAAGGTATGCGTGACAAGATAATCATAGCTAATACATGCAAAGCAGCAATACAGAGATTGACTGCATTATGAAAAAATCGTACATATGTTACAAATTAATCCTTCAGATTTAAGCACTTCGCCAACAGCGATAACTTCAAATAAATTCTAAATTGCAGTGAACACAAACACCCTAAAATATAAAAGGGTAAGCATCATCACAGGATAAACATGTTCCATCCACTGTGTTAACTTATACAGTACATGTTAAGTATCAGAACCAGCAAATGAGAGTTAAAGAAGTTTCTGAACTAGCATATCTCAATTAACTTGTGATATCTGAGATGAAAGTCATTCAGGAAAAGAAAAAAGGTGCACCCAAGCTATGGCATATCATACTCACAAAAAAACTAATTTCTAACAACTCCATGTAAACTTAAATATAGACAATAAATCTAATAAACAAACAACAACAACTACTACATCTCAATCCCAGACAAGTTAGGATTGGCTATATGAATCTCACTTTTTCATTTAAGCTCATTTATATCATCATTATTATCAACAACAACAACAACAATACCCAATGTAATCCCACAAGTGGGGCATGGGGAAGGTAGTGTGTATGTAGACCGACCTTGGGAGATAGAGAGACTGTACCCTTGACTCAAGTAAAAGCAGTTCAAAGAACGAAGACAACAAAAGCGAAGAAGCCAAGATAACATACTAAAGAGCGCATGACAAAACATATTAAAAAGGAACAGTCCCTACAACTAAGTAATACCATAATCAAGTGCAAGAAATATTAAATAGTTTAGAAATGAAATAACAAGAACACATTGAGTGATGCTACAACTATTAGTATGGAAGAAAAGTGAGACAACTCTCAACCATGTAACTAACCCTCCACCCTAATCACCATACTCACTAAATATATCATATCTAATAACTTAATGGAACACAAATAGAATCCAAATGCTAATATGCGAAGCTAAGTGTATACTTGAGAGAGAAGTCTAGAGAAAAATACCCAAACAGAAACGATAGCATCCAAGATCCAACCTAGCTGACCAGTCATAGTAAGATAAGTAAGCCCAATTGCTAAAACAAGATTACTCAACACTCTCACAGTCTCACTATTATCCCTCCCACCACCCCCACCATCACCAATCCCATCCAATCCAAAACCTTGTTTAAATTTCACAAAAACCATTCTTTTCTCACAACCCCATCTCTCCTCCTTCGTAAAAATCCCATTTTTATCTGTCAAGACTGAGTTTTTCTCCTTAAAAGCTCCTAATTTATACCAACTACTACAAATTGACACTTTTCTTGCACTTAAATTAGTGAAACAACAACTGGGTCGCTGTAATTTCAGCCCAAGAAAGTTTGGTTTTCTGTACAAAGCATCATGTGGTGTTTTTAAGGGTGATAAATTAATGAGAATTTGAGCAAGTGCTGTCATGGTAAAGTTCAATACTTTTTACAGAAAAAATGGAAGTTTATGTCAAGGGTTCATATGTTGATTAGAATTTCGAAAACAAAAGGATAATAAAGACTCCATTTCTTTTTGCTAGTTCTTAGTATAGTTTTAGCCAATTTGCAGAGCTCTATTCTCAACAAGATTTTTCCAATCATACGTGGCGTAGAACACCTCGCTGGTAGGATGTGGGGCCAGATTTTATGTATATATATATATATATTGTCTATAAAAACATCATTTTTAGGGAGAATAACAATTTTAGTGGTATTTGGTAAGG
This sequence comes from Solanum pennellii, assembly GCF_001406875.1. Classification (NCBI taxonomy): domain Eukaryota; kingdom Viridiplantae; phylum Streptophyta; class Magnoliopsida; order Solanales; family Solanaceae; genus Solanum; species Solanum pennellii. Next base: position 77,071,806 of record NC_028643.1, on the reverse strand, counting down.
TGCTAATTATAACATACGTAATATATGGATATTTAAATGGTGAAACTTTTAATAATTTTTAAAATCGTGAAATTGATAGGTAATAGGGGTCAAAAGTATATATTTTTTAAAGGATAAATATATTCAATTTAATTAAAATAAATATTTATCAGAGGAATAAAAAGTATTACAATATATAATTAGAGAAAATGAAAAATAGTGCATGGAGAGGATAAAGAAAAATAATCTTTATGTGTAGATATTTTGAAGTGTCTTGTATATGTAATGTTCGAATTAGAAGCCTTTAATTAACGGAGGAGAGTCTCATCCAAATGCGCCACATCCTTCAGTGAATATGTGTTATGTACTACTATCTACTATTGTAAATAAAATCACCAGATTTTAGGATTCTTGAAACAAAGTGATTTTATCTTTATATTTTGTAGGACTTCTATTATACATCAATTAGTAAGTTTTTGTTATATTACTTTATTTTTTAGAAAAATAGCATTCTCTTACTTTCAACTTGTTTATCTGATTTGAACTTAATAGGAAAGTAAATTAGAACGCGATAATTTATCACAAAACTCAAAATCTTGTTGAAGACAAATCTTTGAGAAGAGATAAAAAAAAAAAGAATTAATCTAAATAGCCAACTTGTCGAAAATATAATTATATTCTAAGACAAAAAATGAAAAGAAAAGAAAAGAAAAAGAACCAACTACTCATATGCTTCTCTGTTTTATTTCAAATGAAGTATTCATTGCCTCAGAATGAAAGGGATTCAGTGCTAATTGACACTCACAAAATGTTCTAGTTGATCTGTAGTAGGAATCTATTATAACATCAACAAGCAAATCCAGTATAACATACAAGCAATATGAGGAAGTGAGTGATGTCTGAGATAATTTTTTTACAACAATACATGTTGCATAATCACTCATTCTTTTTATCTCCAGAAGTAGCATCTTCTGAAGTAGTTGTAACAGCTTCTGCGCGATATGGCGCTGCACTGTATGCATGACGCATAAGGATAGCGAAGAAAACCATCTCCAGGATCACTAGTTCATTCTGCATACCTTCCTGAAGGCGCTCCACCTCAAGCCAGAAATAGTGAGATTTTATTATGCCTAGTGATACCAGAATACTAAGCAGAATGCCCTGCAGAGTGGTACAAGTTTTCGTTTTTAGCATAACAAAACTATACTGTAAAAGCAGATATTAATATTTCATTTTCATATCATTAGGAGATTTGGAGATAAAGTACATTCTGGTGAGTTGCGAGTCTATTGAAAACAACCTATCTATTTTTACAAGATAGGGGTAAGGCTGCATACAAGCCAACCTTCCCAGACCCTACTGTGGGATTACACTTAGTTTCATTGTTGTTGTAGAACATGCTAGCAGACTTCATAAAGAAATTTGGCGCTAATGGTTATTTTTATACCATTAGGAAACAACCTTCTCTCTACCTTTACAAGGTGGAAGTAAGGCTGCATACGCACCACCCTCCCTAGACCTCACTTGTGGAATCACACTCGGTTCATTGTTGATGGCGAACATTCTAATCAATAATTCAGGTCCCACAAAGCAAATAGCAGCAAAATTTGAAATCCAACGTGTAAATTACAAGAAAGAAAAAGATAAGATTGTAAGGAAAAGGTGAGAGCCGTACCTGCCAGAAGACGAAAAAGACAATTCCTTTGACACACAGGAACTTGGCTAGTGGCTTGTGAGGCGCCAACTCCTTCGCAAACACGTGGTAGAAAACCACAAGAGAGTACAACGCCAGTGAAACGGATATGTTTAAAATGATGGTAAAGGTCCAGCTAACCCAACTAGGGTACACTCCAAACATTTGTAAAACAATCATTAAAATAGAGCATACAGGGCGAATCACAACAAACTGCCATGTCCAGTTCTTGAGAAGCTTCAATGTATGATGGTTCAAATGAGCAGTGTGAGGCTGCAGTGACGCAACAGTTAGCTACTTAGCTTGTGACCGTGTACCATGACAACACTAAAACTGTATATGTAAGCTTCTATGAGGCATCATGCTTTTTGGTCTCAAAGAGAAAAGAAAGAGAGCACTGAAATGGTGTACTTATAAGCCTAACATCTGAGTTTGTAAACATACTACACAGTAATGATAATTTGTCCATGTAAACTTAGTAAGCAACTCAATGCAGGAGTGTGACTATACATCGGTACAAAAGGATTGAAATAGTGCAACTCTGTGCTTAACAGTATATATACTCTATAAAGCATGCTGAACGCAATGTAATTTAGTTTTCATCCTTGTTGGCATAATCGCAATTTTTTCTCATAAGCATGCAATGTTGATGATATATAAGAGTGATATGTACACATAACTTTAGATTACACGTTGTACCTGGAAGAGTGTCATTGGGAATGAGTGGTGAATCTGTCTTCCCTTAATTTCATCAGGGACTATGTTTTTGCTTATGGATATATTCAAGTAAGTGTACATCAACCCCAGGAACTTAGCCATCACCTGTATCACATAGAACACAAGTGAGCAAAGAATTCTGACAAGAACACAACTCAACAAGTGACGCTTGATACACGCAGAAAATGTTAACTTGGCTATACTTACAATTGCTTCATAACATTCTTTGACAGATTCCAAGAAAGTGAAAAAGGGTTTGCTTCCCATGAAATCGACCAACCCAATGAAGGAGACAATAGCGTACAAAGGTGCCATGAGGACGATAATAATTATGGCCTTTTGCTCTTTAGGCTTCTTCCATGACGTAAAATGTTCTGTCACTAGCTGTATGCTGAAATGTAAAGTCAGCATAAGACATATACTGGATACTATCAGTGTGACTTGCCCACGATCCAGATCCAATTCCATATTTGTTGTTAGCCAACAAGAAAACCAAAATCAAACCTGCACAGTGGTGTTAAGACTTATCAGGACTAAATTGCACATTTCGAGTTAAGCTTTTATATTTCAAGAGAAATGTAGGGAAATAAAATAGACAAGAATTTCATTTGTATACAGAAGTACAACTTTCATTGTTACCCAAAATTCATATCTACTGATTTATTTTGATAGCCACCAATCCACCATTATTTAATTCATTCCACCAAATTTCATTTCTATTCCTCGACCTTCACTCATGTCAACAAATCAGGATATATCACCACTTCCACTTGCAACAATTGAGAAACCCAAATGACAAATCTGTAACACTGACTTCTCATACAGACAGTTTTTTAACCCAATTATATCATCATTCGTTATCTGAAAGGTTATACTTGCGAGGACAACCCCAGCTTTGTCTTCGGTCTTCAACTTGATGTTCTAACTAGAAGGGCAGATTGACTCACTCATGACCTAAACCAACCCTTCAGAGGCACTCAATGTTCCCAATCCATCCCATTTTGGATCAATAATTGGATATAGCTCCGTTAACCAGTCAATCTAAATTAAGCCATCTGGTAAAACATGACTTTATAGTGCTCGCAGTTCTTAATTGGCACCCAATCAATGATAAATTACCATAAAAGATTTCTTTTTTACATGCTAACAGTAATAGAACAAATCTGTTTAGTTCAAGATAGAGTTAAGGTAAGTGGAAAGGTTAAAATAAAAGAGTACATATAGACATCAATACTTAGTCCTTGCTACAATGAGAAATATGAGGAATCCAAAGTATCATAGTATCTATCACTAGTACAACGACAAAACAGCATACCCCGTGTAATCCCATAAGTGATGTCGGAGTAGGATGTATGCATCCTACCTTCCGGTGTAACCCCACTAGTATGGATGATATTTTAGCTAACAGTGAGTGGCTCAGTGTGTAACTTTTGGGTCTTTTGCCCAAGAACAATATGAAATTACAAACTAAGCTAATCACTCTGCCTCAACTCTAGTTTCCTCAGCTGTTGACCTTGTACTTTTATGACCTTAAAATCATCAAAAAGACAAACCCTTTACAAATCACAAGGCCAATTTGAACTCAAACAAGCTATATTAAAACTAGGTAGGCTACAACACAATCATGGTTATTTCAAGATTCACCCAAGAAAAAAACATCAAGGATCCAGCTGCTGCACTAAAAAACAGATGCAACATTTTCAAGAAAAGTAAAAATTTGATCTTTCAACAATATTGTAATCTAAACAAGTAAAATATCTACATAAGTGACTTCTTATGGTTAATCCCAACAAAATACATAATGATTTCAACATAAAAAGTATAGCTAATGAGTGTAGGAGCTAAAGAAGAGAGGAAAAAAGGGTAAGAAAGAGAACGACAAGTACTTACAGAGTCTCTAGAAATGGGCGTCAAATGCAATGAAGAAATTGTTGGGATTCTTGTGAATAATATTGTACACCAACCAAATCACTGACCCTGTAGATCGTACAAGTTAAATATGGAGAAAATGAATTACTCTTTATATTCAAAAAAACAATTGCCACGTTCAGTTTACGATATTATTACTCCATATGATATGCTATGATATGCTAAAAGGACAGTTGATATATTTGGATCGAGGTTTAAATACTAGATGATTTTTTTCATATGCTATATACATATATGATATGTAATTTTATATTATATTTTTACGAGAGACTATTTTTACGATACGACTTAGTGAAAATATAGATAGAAAATTGCTCCCAACACTAGGATTATTATAATGAAAAAAACGTTTGACATAGAGGTAATTCACTCGTCTCTTACGCGGCTTTGTTAAGGCCTTCATTTTTGACAAAATTATTTGAAGGCCTATGTTTTCTCTATTGGGAGGCTAAATGCTAACACTTTTGCTTCTAGCTTTTTTAATAGATTTTAGAATAGATCAGAGAAAATTAGTCCCATGAAAATATGACTTTCAAAATAGTAAAAGTAGCCAATTAAATAGGAAAAATTGTATAAAATAGCAAATTATTAATTTAAGCTAAATGTTAGACATAATTTATTTTATTATTTGTTAGCATCAAATATCACATTTTTTTGTTATATAACTGTATATACAATTAGCCATTATCGATATACAAATGTATAAAATGTATTTGTGTTTGTGTTTGTAAGAAGTGAGAGAAAAGTGTATATACAAATACAAGTAAATATATTTTTGTCCTACACACTCATAATCGTAATTATACAAATAAACCTTATTATACAAATTACAATGTATATATTAATTTATACAAAACTGAACAATTCGTATAAATTTGGATCTCGTAGCGGATTATACAAATTAAAAGCTCCATAACAAACATAAAAATTGCTATGGAAAGCAAATATGCAAATCATAGTTATAACATACGAATATAATTTTTATGTTTGTTATGTGTGAAACTGCTCTAAATATTCAATGCGAACTTTATATATTTATTCTATTTAAACTAAAATTGAACGTATTTAAAAGATAATTATAAATTTCAAAGTGAGAAACGGACAATTGTACGTGTGATTTTAGAAGTTGAGAGTTGTGGTCCACCTAACTGATTGAAGTTTCTATTGGCTGAGCCTGGAAATAGTGGACCCAATATCTAGAAGAACATTTTACACGTGGCACCAAACCACATGCTCATGCACGTGCCAATCCGACTTACTCGGAGGGCCCACAGAGGCCGGCCCCAGTTTCTGATACACGCAAAGGGTTTTCTGTATCCGTTCAATCAATTTACTTGATTTTAATTTAATACGAAATTTAAAAATATCTTTAATTATGTGCTCTTCAAATTATCATGTGAAAAGCTGGTAAGAAGAAAAAGAAACATTTCATTTCTAAATGGATGCAAAAGGAAAATAGAATAAACAAATTTGAAACAAAGAACTTGAAATTGGTGTCAATAAAATTAATTTTCCAGTTTTTTTTATGATAAACTAATATTGAAGAATTCTTCCACACATTTAACATCAATAAAATATATAATTTTAATGTCTGGTGTATCATTACATGCCTAGCAATGTTATTGGTCAGTGCCCATAATGGCACGAGGATGCACGTTCAATACAAAGACCATACCAAAAATTTAATCAACTGAATTATTAACATCACACGTATGGGGAGAATTAATATTATAGACCACTTATAAAACAAAAGATTGTGGAAGAAATTTCATCCACACCATTCATAAAAATCACGTTGTATACATATGGAAATCAATTCATATAGTTTATGTAATAGATAATGAGCCCTCTTAATGAAAATTCCAGTTTCAGCAATAACTTTTACGTTCCAGAATAACGTTGGAGACGATTCTAAAATTGACCTGCCAGTCTTGATAATATCGAGTCAACAAAACCAAATCATACGACTAAGATTTGGACAAAGTAGTGTATCCCTAGGCATTATTAATTAGTTCGACAATATTAAGACTGTGATAAATACAAAAATAAAAAACTTTCATGATAAATCCATACAAGAAAAGACATAGCTAAGAATATAGTTCATCTCCTAGCAGAGACAAAAGAAAACACTAGGAAACTATTTGCCTAAGTTTGATGAACAATGTAACTTAGTACTTGTGCTGATGGAAGACGATGTATACTCGATGAAATCGGGTGTACAAGCAAATATTAGTAGTCATGCAGAAGCAAAGCAGGTGGCGCATAAATTACAACAAAAAATAACAAAACGTGAACGGAATTGAGCATTATTCTGTAAAAAAGTATGAGTTCGTCTATTAAGTTAGTGACTATTTTGAGCATATTGATGAGACAGAAAATTTTACATCAATGTTCAATTAACCAGACTATGATGCCTGGACTAAATTTGACAGCATCAAACGAGGATCTGTTTTCAAAAGTCCATTTGCTTGGTTCATGCTACTAACCTAATCGTAGAAAATTGGATCAGAAGAAATCATTAAAATCAGGGAGTTAGGTGAAATATTTCAAGTACAATGAGCTGAGCATGATGAACAGATTAATCAAATAGAATAAGCATGATAAACAATGAATTCATAATCATTTCAAGTAGTTGAGCACCTAGGAAAATGAAGCATGTTTTAACAAGAAGGAATTTGACTTGACTGACATGTCTTTTAACAATCAGGCATCTTCAAAGTAATCTGACCATATTCTCTGATGCACATTGGAAGAGGGGATGTATCTATAACCTCTCATATTCGTCTTCTTGAAAAAACGTGGACATGCCTTTGAGTTGTATGCAAATTTTTTCCTTTCCTTTTCCGAGAAACAATATCTATAGACAGAAGTATTAATACCGAGACAAACAAATCCTTACCACTGGATTTCTTGTTCTAGTACTCATGTCCAAGCAATCGTCTTCACCTCCTTTGTGTTCTTGTATATGATATAGTGTGGAGCATCCGATATCATTCGCATGGCCTGATGAATGAAACAGAAATAAGACATGACAAATCTTTTAATCAAATAATGTTTTAGAAAGAAAAGTCAAATCCATTGAAGCCATGTCAAAATCATAGTCAAGGGATACCAAAGCTCATAGTGATCTTTGCAGACTTGACATATTCACAGTTCTTTGAAAGACCCAAGGCTTTCGTAGTGCAAATCAGAGGAAAATTGTTATCTTACCTGTAAAAGGTAGAAAGACTACTCTACAAAATTTGTGCAGTTGATGAAGAATCTCTCTTTTGGCCACAATTTACGTTGATGAGATTCTGAGGAACTTGGTGGAAAAAATTGATTTGTGAAGGATATTCACCAATGTATGATCTTTTCCAGTTTCATAGAGATTTCAAAACCTCCCCCAGAACTAGTCCCCACTGCGTCCAATGAGTGCCACCCTGCAATTGGAAATTCGAGTGAGAAAATTGAATCTCCCTCAAATTCGTTGAAAAAACGAATAAACATATACCTCTTTCCCACATGATCAGTTACATAAACAAACATATATATAATTACTCCCATAGAAAACTAACTAATAGTCGCAGAAATGGCAGAGATTACCTGACAGAAAACAGAGAAAGGCTCTCTTAGTGGTCCATCACATGAGAGCTCGCTAGTACTTCCATCAATGAAGGTTCCATCAGCAAAAATTACCTAATCCATGAATAACATTCCAAAAATAGGCTGAAGGTAAGTTACTCAAGATAATACACTCTAGTAAAAAAGTAATTAAGTTGTGCTTCATATATAAATTATACTAAAAGAATCCAAATGCTGAGCATACAAAGGAAAAGAAAAAGGACAAGCTGGTAATTAGGTAGAAAACCAAGACAAAATTGCAGACATCAACCTAGACTCAAAAATTAAACCAACTATCCAAGCTCGAAAAGTCAGGACAGAAGTAAGCTTGCTTCTGATTCAATGCCACAAGTCCACAACTCCCTCATCTTCTATGATTCCAACGAATCCAAGCAGATAGAAGAAGACATTAAAGAAATGTTTCCTGCTATAAACATATTTGCTCATATTAGATTCCCATCGCAACTAATTCTACATGAGCTTTAAGGCATGATAGTTACATAGAGTTTCCTATGTCATAGCTTTAACAATTAACCATCTTCAATAATGTTATTTCCACCACACTGTTAACACAATACTAACAAGAAAAAAGAAATAGTTCCCTTCAAGTACAGCAAAACTAATTCCCAACGAACTGGTCATACCTCAGATGCATAGCCAGCAGTTACACCTGCAACAGGCCTGATAAAAGAGCTGACAGGAGAACTTCTTTGAACAGCCTCGCAAAAGGAAAGTAGATTCTCACGATTTCCAAGTTGTACAGCCTGACAAGAATAGCAAAACTTAAGTGTCCAGTTGCACGTGTAAGTGTGAAATCCAGCAATGACTGCTTTAAAATACCCACACACGTCTGAAAGCACCATTATATACTTGATATAGTGATATAATTCATAGAAGAAACACAAAGATAGTAACAATGCTCATTGAATGAGGAAGTGTGATTGAATGGTGGGTGGTACACTTTAGGACCATTTTTGAAACAGATGGGCATTCTTCGACAGTTAGCAATACAAGGACTTGTATATGCCTAGACAAATGCAAGATGTTACAAACAAACCTGCACTGTGTCATGACGCTTGATCCGGCAAAGTGGCTGCACTTTATATCCTTTAGCCGCCATGACTTCAGCTATCAGGAAGCTTCCCTTGCAACAGGAGTTAGGAATGCATATAACCAGGTGAGGCAGAAGTAGCAAAAGATTATTACCATATCAAAACTTTAGCAGAAAAGAGATACCTTTATTGCTTCACCAACCATTTGAGGTGAGAGGAATAAACCCTGAAATAAAGTTCTCATTATATCACCAGGGGTAGAACCGCAATCAACTCCAAGTCCTGGGGCCGAGAGACGGGCAGCTGCTGCTTCTACCCATTTTTTCCTTCCCGCAACATATCCACCACATGGTGCAATCGTTCCACCCGGATTTTTAATCAAACTTCCAGCAATTAGGTCAGCACCCTGCTCATCCAAAAATCAACATCTGATATTTCCACATGCAGAACTTTAATGACAAAAATAACTTTACATACCACCATAGGAGGTTCGATGTCGTCAACAAATTCACCATAGCAGTTATCTACCATGACCATGCAGCCTGGGTTCTGCATCTGCGTCAAAGAAGAGAGTTTGAAGGCAGAAGTATCTTTTCTCATAGCCAGTGTTAAGACATCCAAACACAAGTGAAAACAACAAAAAGTATTTATCCCAGTGTTACAAACACAAACCATCAAGGACCAGGATGACATCAGTTATATAGACATGGCATCTTATGCCTGATAAAGGGTATACTTCGAATAGCTTGTAATCTTTGGCACCCTTTTGAGTAGCCAAATATTTGAGAGTTTGTTATTGGAAATAACTGTTATCATCAAGGACGTGGTTTCAAAAGGTTTACCTTGATTATATCGATTGCCCGACCTATCTCAGTGACACTCAAACTGCGACGCCAGGAATAACCACATGATCTCTGTATGAGTGCACACTTAGTGTGAGGTCTTATAGAGGTTTTAAGTGCATCCCAATCAAGCCCGCCATCCTCTGCAAGCTGCGATATGTCCAGATAATGTTTGTTATTCTCAAATTCTGAAAAATTAAGTCATAAGAACTTAATATCTAACATGCAGATGCAACTTACTGGGACTTCCCGGTATTCTACTCCAAAATCTTTCAAGGAACCCAATCCACCAGAGTCCCTTTTTCCAATTACTTCCTCCAGAGTATCATAAGGTGCACCAGCTATCGCTAACAACTGAGACAAGTTGATTCAAGTCATTTTCAGTAAAAATAATAATTTTTCGGAAATGGCAAATGCGTGAAACATAAATGGGTATGGACTATAATAATTCATGAAACAGAGTATTGTGATAATAACAAGTATAGAATAACTATACCTCATCCCCTGGTCTTAAGAAAGCGAATAAGGCACAAGTGATTGCATGAGTACCTGAGAAGAACTGAAGGTGAAGTGCGAAAGTAGATTAAGAAAATATATCCTCTTTCACGGAAATATGAAGCTACCCAAAAAAAGAAAAAAATTGCAAACCTGTGATCGAACAATTGCAGACTCAGCACCAACAATTTCTGCAAAAGCCTGGTCCAAGGCTTCACGCCCACCAGCTTCTTCATGACCATAGCCAGTGCTACCACCAAAGTGCTGATGCAAGCATATTTTACACTTCTTAGTGCTAACAAAATAGAGTGCGTACTAGTTGCCACTATGACACTTGACCTTGTCAATGTCATTCCCGTCGACGAGACCATTCTGGTTACCCGTGCTCGGTAAAAATATTGTGTACCACAGAACACTTAGAAATAGGATCTCAAATTCTGAATAAGTTGGACAGTGTAAAAAATACGATGTAATATAATGCATTAATGTTGTTCCACTTAAAGGGGGATGATGTAATATTTTAACTAGGATGGAAGAGTGTCAATGACTGTCCTTATGTTTCATTTGTTCATAAACCTAAGGAACAGAACAAAACAAATTGTTGACGGATTTGAATCCCATCTAGCCATGACTCAACTCCCTCCACCCACATCCCCTAAAAGAAAGAAAATTGTGTGCTAATACTTGTACATGCATTATGCTTTCTTCAGAGAACAGAAGGTATATTGTAAAATCAAGGTAACATGTGTTTTCTATTTGTTGACATTCAGTCTCGCCACATCACATACGACAATGTTTATTGGACAATGGTAGTTGAACAAACTTTTAGCTTGCTTCCAGTCATGGTAATAAACTATAGTAGTTCTTATCTTTTTCTGTTTCTAATAAACAACAAATAATAAAATACTAGTCAGAGCACTCACCCAAAAAAAAAACCTTTTGACTAGTTTTTCAGTGATAAGATATCATTCACGGCATGCAGTAGAAGAAAAAAGATCATAGTCAAGGTACTGGCAAAACATGAAGGCCCCTCATGACTTTTTTTTTTTTTTGAGATTGTCAAAATAATCGAATTCATGAGCTTTTTATTTCCATCTGACCCTAGAGAGTATATCCTAAGGTAAAGGTTGAGTAAGGTTCTAAACCATCAGTATTCTAGGCCTAAAGCTCCAAATGATCATTTGCAAGGTTGGTATAGTTCACAGGAACCGAAGAATATAAAGAAATCTTGCAACGAAAATTGATATATTTGAAGATTCATTTGCTCCAAAGATGTAAAGTCACATGTAAATGATGTCTACAAGGTACAATTTAACAAATTTTGGAGAATGAAAACTTACATGAGACCCAACCTTGACCCTTTGGAAAGCTCTCAAAACTCGTGCAGTATTGCGTGCCACTAAATTGTCAACTTCTCTGAACTCTTTTGACAAAGAATCAACAGCCTTATTAACCTACACATTGTAGATCCAGAAAATGCAATCATGTTGCATTCATTTCTCAATAAATAGACTCATCCCAAGCCCACAATATCAATGCCAGAAATCCAGGATTTTAAGACAGTGAGCGCCTGAGCGGTGAGGCACTGCATCCACCACATTTTGTGGTAGTAAAGTGAAAACAAAGCATAAACATATATTCTCTCCGTCCCAACTTATGTGGAACTTTTTGCTTCCCGAGAGTCAGTTTGACTAAACTTCAAAGCTAAATTTGATTAGATTAACTCATTATTTTAAAATTGAAATTTAGAGATTCGAAAACTATAGCAATACATTTTTAAAATGCTAAATAAAATTTACATAGTTTGAATCTCATGAAGTGAAAAGTGCTACATAAATAGGGTACAGTCCGATACATCTGCCACTATGGCACTGTTCACAAGTGGTGGAGCTAGAATTTTTATTTAGGTAGTTCAAAATAGAAAGAGGTAAACATGTGAAGAAACAAAGGGATTCAACATCTACTATATACATATATATATTAACATATATTAACGGGAAAAAAGAAAAAGTTGGACCCTATATATAGTGCAATTTTTTGATGAAGTGGTACCCTGCCTCCGCCCTGCTGTCCACTTGAAACCGAAATTTAGTCATAGTTCCCCAGTAGTCTAAGTTATTTAGTGTATAAATTGCTGGAAGATATACTTTTTAAATTCATAAAGATCAGGCATAATACATAAACAAACACTTAAATGTCGCCTCAGCTTATAAGTAAGAACTCCAACTTTGAGAGTTCTTATCTAGACACCTCAACTTGGTCTCAACTAGTAACTACACACTCCAACTCATATTGTAGGCACTCCATATTGACATAACACATAAATTTTGGAGGTGCCTAGATGATCATTTTGTAAGTTGGCTTGCTCAACTCATAAGTTGATGTGTCTACATGCGGACTCTCAAATTTAGAATCCTTATTGCCAGTTAAGGCCAAGTTTGAGTGTCTATTGATGTATTAAGCATGAAGCAATACTACATACCAGTGGTTACAATGGTGTAAGTAAAAGTAAGAAAACGAGATTCCTACACAGAAATTGATGTAGCTGTTTCATTTATTCACCAAAATCAAAATTGTTTAACATTAAATTCAATTATTTTAGTTCTGATAAATCAACAGAGAATTTCGATATTCAGTTCTACCTCGGGAACAAACGGGGAATCGGAATGATGCAGCTGAGGAACTGAAACTCGAGAGCTCGAATGCACTGCAGCTTTAGCAGAAGTTACTCTCAGAGTAAGCGTAGGATAAGCAGAGGTGGCGCAGCATAAGACCGCCATTTTCGCAGAGCTCGGAGGGAAAATGGATATGGAAACTGGAGAGTGATAGAAATGAAACTAATCCATATAGGCTATAAGGCTTGTTGGGCTTTTTGTCCAAATTGGGCTTGGCTTATTGGGCTTATCCACATAGAAAATTAGGTAGAAATGACACAATATAACCACTTTTTTAATTCCAATTTTACAAAATTGACTAGCATATGAACATGTTTAAGCTTATTTAACATTAGAATTACATTATTAAAATAAAATAATTTTTCATTAAAAATAATTAACTTGAGCATTTTCAATAGATGACTCTTAAAAATAGTACATGAACATTTTGATATTCTTTGAGTCGTTTGGTAGAGTGTATTAGAAAAGTAATTATATATTAACTTTGTGTATTATTAATCGAAGTTAGTTTCTTAAATGGTCAGTCAGGTATTGTAAATTGCATTCAAATATCACTTTTATTTCATTTAGGATATATATATATCTCAACTATCACTATTTTCTTCAAAATATACTTAAACATTTCCAAAGTATTCTCTCCTAGCTTTAGATTTAATTATATGAATTATCATTGATCATTAAGAAAGTAAAGAAATTATTTTGAATCTTGTAGTATTAATTTTAAAATATGTATAATATGCTAAAATGTCACTTAATCATGTGGTTTTAAACATTCAATATGGAAAGTTATAATTAAAGAATTAGCCAAAAAAATGTTCTTTCTTTTTGTTTTAAAATAGACTAAAAATAAATAAGGCTAACAAATTGAAATGGGACATACATAATAATTTTCCACAAGAAAACCTATAAGAATTCTATTTATAGCTTTAAAACGCGGCACATCAAATTTTGGGACCTAAAATAGATACCTCGTTTCTAACCCTAGAGTCGGCCCTATAAATAGGTCATGGAGGCGCCGCAGTCCATCTATATATTTTCATTAACAAAAGTTGATACTCAATTTCTTCATATAGATCTGATAATTCTGTGTAATCAAAGGTGTTGTATGTGGGTTCGTCATAGTCCGTCTGTGTTTTCATTGACAAAAGTTGAATGTCAATTTCCTTATAGAAACCTGATGTTTTAGTGTTAGCAGAAGGTGTCATACGTGAAAGCGCAAATTTCATCTGTGTTCTCATTGACAGAAGTTAAATTCAATTCTCTCGTGGATACCAACGTTTCCGTGTTATAAAAGGTAAGACTGCTTTTTTACTATTTAGATCTATTTTAGTAATTAACTTTTTTTATTTTAGGTATTGGTACAAAAAAAGTTATTTACACAACATAGAAATATTTGTTATTCTTGTATCACTATTTATTCTTTTTTTTCTTTTATTGTTTATGCACGTATAAATAAATGTATCTTGTTAATAAATTGTTATGCATTCATATAATTGTATGTAATTGTCTTTCAATTGATGTTCAATGTTAGAGGCATACATATTAATTAATAGATCTAACAATTTATGTCACATCCCTAAAAAGGCTTCTCCTTTTTTCTTTTTCTTTCTTTTTTTTTTTTTTAGACATTTTGTGTTTGTTCTAAAGTAATCTTCTTCTTCAAAGTATTCAATCCTATACAATCTTGTTGTATAATTTTTTTGATAAATTTTACAAAGTCTAATAATTTTACACGAATATGTTTTGAATTATGAAAAGAGAAGGAAGAATTGTTTGTTGTTGTAGAATCTAATTAGATGTTTTTATGTTTTTGAAAAATCTGTAAGAGTAGTTTGATTGAAAAAAATGATTTTCTTATTTCGAGATTATAACATAAAGTAAAATCAATAATGAAATTATTTAGTAGACATTCTTTTAGTGATTTGAATTTTACAGTAGATAAATTGAGATAGATTTTTAGTTTTAATATTAACCATATATTTCTAAAGAACACTAAATTAAAGAACAACCTTGAGAAGGGCTTCTCGATCACTTAATAATTATGTTATTATTTAATCATCATATTATAATCATGTCGTACTATTAAGGTATATACTATCAATCATGTATTTTGATATAATATTTTACCAATCTTCAAGATTAAATATCTGAGTGGAAGATTGTTAGGGTATATACATGCAATATTAATCATGCATTTAGGTATAGTACATTATAATAATTGTGATGGTTAAAAGTTTAAGTGGAAGATTGTTGTGATATATACTATTAACTATATGTTAAGATATAATATTTATTATAGAATAAATATTTGTTCTGATACTAATTGTTGAAAAACTATATGCATAGCAGAAGCATACCAAAATTTCGTGTTTATATGAATAATAGATAATCAATACCATTTATACTACAACACATAAACTTGCTGAAATTTATTTGATAAAAAATATCTTTTAAAGTGTGAGCAGATATCTTCAAGCGAATCCCCAAGTTAGACAGATCTTCTAGCGAATCCACAATATAGACAACAACTACGCTCTTCTGCAGTGATCCCTAGTTCACATCCGAACTCTCTCAATACTTGGGTGGGCAAGTATGCATAGAAAATCTTCAATCTTTTGGTTTTTCTTTTTGGACTAAGAAGAAATCTCTATAAGTAGATATTCTCTAACCTAGAAAAAGATTGAAGGTTTTCTATGCATACTTGTCCACCCAAGTATTGAGAGAGTTCGGATGTGAACTTGAGATCACTGTAGAAGATCATAGTTGTTGTCTATCTTGTGGATTCGCTTGAAGGTCTGTCTAACTTAGGGATTCGTTTGAAGATATTTGTTTACGCTTCAAAAGGTATTTATCGAATTAAATTTCAGCAAGTTTATGTATTTTAACACGATTGTATGTTCTAGCATAAATGGTATTGAATATCTATTATTCACGTAGGCAGTAAAATTCTTGTATGCTGTCACGATACATGTAGTTTTCTAACAATTTAGATATTTAATCTTGAAAATTATTAAAATACTAAATCTAACCCATGATTAATAGTATATACACGTACAACTTATTCTACTAAATTGTCCTCTCAAAAACTTGTTTCTACTATGTAATGCTAATCATCCAGAATTAACTCTAGTTATGAATTCAACATTATTTTACAATTTTGATCAAAATGTTATATTTATGTTATGAAATCCACTTGATTATATATATAAACAATTTACTCAAACACTTAGTAATCTACAATATAAAAGTCCATAAACTCAAAAAAATCAAATGTATATTTGTTAAGCCATATCTTTTTTTTTTCTTTTTGATAATAAGCAGTTACTTGTTTGATATATAGTGAAGCTATCACCGATCGAATTTATTAAACATGTTGGGGAGAAAGATGGCAATGCAAAATTGGAAGAGTCAAATTTGGGTGATTAATAAGGAAGGGTGCAAACAAAATCTATGGAGGACATGTTTTTTGAAATATCACATCGATTCATTTCATAGGCCAATTCGTGGAGGAATTATACATCGTGATGAGTTTATTCGTTGCAGTATGTGTACATTTGAAGATTGCAAATGCCGTGCATGTGTCGACTTTTTCAATAACATTTGATCAAACGTTTCTTCGTTGACGTGTCTACTTCTAACCGAGGGTATTTATAAAATCTTTATACTTTCTCTATTTTAATTTGTTTTAGTCTTTTATATATTTGAAAATTGCTACTATATAGAAGACTCTAGGAGCTAGAGCAGACGAAGAGACATACAACATGCTTCTGGCCGAGGGTATTTATAAAAATTTTATACTTCATTTTAAATTTGTTTGTCTTATTTACTACTAGTTGGTGTGTCTGTTTCTGGTCGAGAATATTTATGAAATTTTTATACTCTCTCTGTTTTCATGTGTTTCTCTTGTTTTTTTAGTTTTTTATATATTTAAAAGTTACTACTATATAGAAGAGTCTAGTAACAGACAACCTCTTCATGAACATTCCAGTTTATAGTTGAGAGTGTTTACGAAAGAGCAGACACCTCTTTGTCAACATTCCTGCTGTTTTCGATCCTTTTCTCTTTATATATTTGAAAATTACGTACGAAAGTTAATAATTAAAGAAGAAATAAATAAATTGACACACAGCTGACATGCATACAATTAGTTTCTTTCATTTTCAGCACTTTGCTTGTACAAGTTTAATCACTCCTTTAAAAAGATTATACAACTTTGACTACAAAAGAGAGCAAAAACCTATTTAGCCTACAAGAAAAGTTTGCACTATCTAGGAGTACAAAGCACAAGCATACAGAAAAATATCCACAATATAAACAACAGCACAGAGTAGGCAGGCTTGAAACTCCCAAACCAGATGCCAAATGCGCTTTCATCGATCCTTTTTCACACTCTGCTGCCAGATGCACAATATATACCTGCGAGCTATACATGAATACAGTAATATTGAAGAAACTTAGCTTATATATACTCAAGGTAACTGACTGCTACTTTCGCCTGCCTTCTGCTTGGCAGTATAGCTTCGACTCCTTCTACCTTTAACAATTTTAGCAGCCAAAGTATGGCCTTGAACTCCTAGTCCATTCGCTCCCACTAACTTTAACCCAAGACCTTCAAGCAAATCTGACAATTTGCAATTGTTTCCCTCCTTCACCAACTGCAGCTCGTGTGCTTGCTCACGAGAGACAACTGTATAAAGCTGCAGTGATGGATTTAATAAATGTTGAGGCATATTGTCTACCTCTTCTGAATTAAGCTCGTCGTTGGATTTTCCAAAAGTAACTCTCATCAGTCCTAAAGAATTAGAATCACAAGTGAGGGGATCAAATACAAATAACAACTTCCCGAATGCTAGATCTGGCTTTTCGAACAACTCTTCCAATGCATCATTGCTTGGTCGAACATTCTTTGATACAGTTCTCCTTGGATTGTTTTGCCTCGCTTTCATGGATTGGGAAATGTGAGAAGCTTCTCTTAAGCCACTCAAATAGGCTCCATGCATGGTGGCTGGATGTTGTCGAATCGTAGCCTCTCCAGCAAAAAACAACCGACCTCCGAGATTTTCTGCAAGTATGTCATAATCACTGCCAGATGACTGAACACGAACATGTGAATATGAGCCAAACGAAAAGGGATCACTTCCCCATTTTGTGCATATGGATTGTATAGGATCAGGCACGCTTATTCCCTTTTGCTCATAAATGCCTGTCGAAGTAGCCATATGAAAATCAAAACCAGATTTCAGGTTCTTCCTCAAAGAACAAAAAAAGGGAAAAGAAAATTAAAAATCTATCAGTCTAATATAAATATAGATGATACGTTCCTAAGGAGACCTCCTAGTGGTTAAATCATGACAATAAGGTTGGAACCCCAACTACAACATATGGTGTGAACCCATTTTCTCCACCCTCCATGAGCAGGATCACATGGGAAGCCTGTTGTTTGTTAGCTGGACAGGCTGATTGGTTGATTAGTCAAGGAGCGTGTAAGTTGACCCCTAGAAAAAAATATAAAGATACAAAAACAAAAAAGGATGATACCTTTGAGAATGTTAATCACTCGATTAATTAAAGTGGACGGATCTGTGCTTTCGAAAAGTTGAGCAGCGTCACCAGCAACAAGTGCAATAAGTACTGGACCCCCAGAAACAGTATGGTAACTGTAAAATAAGAAGTACTCTCCTCGTCTGTGGCTATGATGGTTGAGGCAACCGAAGGTATCCAAGTCTTCGCCCCAAAAAATATGAGGAAATACCATGGCAACTTTATTCAGCAACCCAAATCCTAGCCTATCAATAGCTTCAAGCTTCTTCTCAGGTAACTCTGGTTCAAATCTAATTGATCTTCTTTTTAGTACCCCAAGAGGAACAGTACATAGGACCATGTCTGCCTGAAAAAGTTGGTCCCCAGCAATGACCTCAACTCCTTCATTTCCATACTTAATTGTCTGAACGGTCTTTCCATAGAATATAGGAACTCCTTTACACAATGCCCTGATCATAGCTCGATTTCCACCAACAAGAAAACAATGATCACCATCCATTTCATAAGGATCGTCCTGATCCCAGTAGGCAGCAGAGAGTTCCGAGAGGCATCCAGCATTTGCATATTCCAAGTTAGCAAAATGCCAATGCAGAAGTTGCTTCTCCTCTTTAGTTTTAGCCACACAATATAATCGTCTAAGTGTCTCCAAAACGGAGCCTAACGAGACATCAGTAGCCAATCCACTTACGATTTTTCGTAGTTCAGCAACTTTGTCTAGTAGCTTATTGAAAATGAGTTCAACTGTGGAATCAACTACTGAATCAACAGGAGCACCATCAGGCTTGTATAAAGGACACTTATCTCTAACACTGTGAAGCGGAATGGAAAGTTGTCTAGCCAAAACTCCCAAAGGATTCGCATGGATACCAGTTATAACACTGCCACCAAGATCCACAGCAGCAAACTTTCCCTTCCATCCCATTTTCTCAGAATAAACTCTCCCTCCAGGTCGGTTCCTACCTTCAAGGACAGTTACCTTGAATCCAAAAGCCATCAGTTGCCTTGCTGCAGCCAAACCAGCGAGTCCAGCACCAATGATAATTACAGACCCTTCTCTAGGTTCCTCAGGAAGATTACATTCAAATGATGATGAAACCCCGAAATTTATATACCCGTTACTTAAAAGAAAATCATATGCTATGGCTACCAAATGTTCATACTCAACACTTATAATTTCCCTTATCCTTCCTTTGTTCAGCCAAATATGCACATTCTCCCTCCATTTTGCGAGAATATGATTTCTCACAACGATGTAATCGTTCTGCTCTTTCCCATCCAATTCACTTACAACTCCAGCCTTTTGTTCTTCTTCAAGAAGGTCATCAATTGGGAAGCCCAAAGAAAGAGCAATCAAGGCCTCTTTTTCAGTTTCTTTCTCCAAATCTTTCTTCGTTCTAATCTTCTTCCCCACCGGACTACCCAACTGCTCATCTATGATTTTATCCATCACAGTCTCATCATAATTCCTAGAAGCTAACCTCCTTCTCACAGGTCTCCTTGAGACTGAACCCCCTGAATTTGGGATTTCCATTTTTTTTTCCATTTCCCCAACAAACTGCTACTTCTACAACAATGTTAAACTAAACTCACCCTAATTATAGCCTTAATTCACTTCAAAATTCCAAGTCTCGGCAACCTGATACCAATTCAACATACACAAATACAAAACAAAATTATTTTCCAGAAAAATTGAAACTTACACTAAATTAGATACTAAAATTGATCATGGAAAGCTAGTACAAAATGTAACAACCAGATTGCAATTTTCTACGCAAAAGGCGTCACAAAGTACTTCAAATTCGAATTATATCATGGGAATTAGGGATTCATGAGAAACAGTGAGGGATTCGGGTTTTTGTTTCATGACAAAGAAAACTTACAATTTCAAGCCCAGTTAAGATCCTGAAGGTGTTCGGAGAAGCAAAGAATTCACGGTGTAAAGGTTTACTCCGGCGATATTTGAATTTGGCGGGCGAATAAATCAGTTCAAATTGGATTTAAGTGTTCAAAATCTGATGCAAATTGTTATTACATCCATATATTTATCCCATTTTTAACTCATAACCGTTCGTAAGTTTGAAAAAACTGACCAAAACCGTCTTCAGTTAACTTTTTCTTCTATTTTAACGGAGCTTTCTGTGTGATACCCTCTGTGATATTTTGGGGATATTTTATCCCTATCGTTCAAAAATTAGAGCATATATACTCTTTATACTAACGAATGCACACGTCTCACAATCTTATCCATCGGTCCGACATTTATTAACAAATAAGATTATGTCATGTGTCCTTATTCAGTCTTCTGTTAGAGTGAAGGGTATATATGCTCTAGTTTTTTTATAGTAAGAGCACCAATGTCTCAAAAGTATGACAGAGGATATTTGCATACCATTTACGATTGTTTGGGGTATATTTGTCCTTTTTCCTATTTATTTTGAAGCCTTCCTACTTTGTGGTGTTGGTTATGTTGTGGATATTTTTTTTTTTATGCTTGTCTTTTGTAAGGAAAAAGGACGTGAAACTATCGTAAATGGTATGCAGGTAACTTTCGTCATATTTTTGGAACATTGATATTTCTATCGTACAAAAATTAGAGCATATATACCGTTCACTCTAACGGAAGACTACCTAGGGACACGCGGTGCAATCTTATCCCTCAGTTCGATGATAAAATTATGCCACATATATGTCAGTTAGAATAAAGAATATATATATCTAGTTTTTAAACGATGGGAACACAAATATACCAAAAATATAATGAAAGATATCTATATATTATTTACAATAATTTAAGAGTATATTTATACTTTTTCCCTCTCTTATACTCCTGGATAATGCAAACTTTCTTCTAGGCTAAAGAATTCTTTTGTTCCCTTTTTTAGTCAAACTTGTATAATTTTTTGGAAGTAAGGAGATAAATTAGGATGGGATTAAACTTGTACAAGCAAAGTGCTGAAAACAAAAGATTTTTAATTGAATGCATGTCAGCTATGTGTCAATTTATATATTTCTTTTTTAATTATAACCTCCCCGTAATTTTCAAATATATAAAAACAAGAGTTGAAAACACTCTTAAATTTGACGCAAATTATTAATTTCATTTTGAATTATGGACAGCCTTAAAAACACTCTTGTACTTAATTAACTAAACTTAAACACACCATTAATTTTGTAGAAATTCTATAAACACCGTCAAACTGTAGAAAAAATATAGAAATTTCATAAACACCCTCAACTAGAAGAAAAAATGTTGCCGAAGAGGTCCCTTGCTCCTGGAGACTTCTATATAGTAGTAAAGTAATTTCAAAAAACAAATTAAAACGGAGAAAATATAAAAATCTCATAAATATGCTCGACTAGAAATAAACATATCAACGAAGAGGTGCCTACTCCTGGAGTCCTCTATATAGTACTTAATAAATAAGATAAAACAAATTTAAAGCAAAGAAAGCATAAAAATTTCATAAATATCCTCGGCTAGAAGCAAACACGTCAAAAATAGCTGTTGTAAAGGCTTCTATGTAATAGTAAATTTACAAATATATAAAACAGTAACAAAAACATGAATAAATTAAAATTAAGAAAGTAATCAAATTTCATAAATACCCTCAACTAGAAGCAGACACATCAATAAAGACACAAAACGTCGTTGAAAAGGTCGACGCATGCACGGCATTTCCAATCTTTACTTGAAACTTAAAATTTGCTCACAAATTAGCGTATAAAATCGCTATGAGATATTCTCATATATCTAAATTTATAAATTTTATATTAAATCCATATTGATTCCAATTTATTTTTAAATTATTTAAAAATGTTATTAACCTCCAAACAATTTGAACAAACATGCTCTAAGTCAACTTTAATGTACAAGGACGGTGGAGTCGACAATGTAGTTCATGTCCGAAGATGTGTTCACGGAGGAAATATAGGAAGGAATCTAGGTTTCTTGAAAAACATATTAGTGTTTAACGTATCCGTTTCAATTTATGCGACACATATATATATTATTTTAGTCCATTAAAAAAATGAAATACTCTTAATTTTAAAAACGTTAACTTTACACTTTTCGTTTATCAAAACTTTTATAATCACAGATATTATGATATGTTAAGTGTACAAGTTTCAAAAGTTATATAGCTAGACTAGTTTTCCCGTAACGTGTCATTATAACCAAAATACGAAACATATAACTTTATAAACCAACAATAACAACATATCTGTCAAATCTCAGAAGTGAGATGTGAGAAGGATAGAATATACGCAGATCTTTCAGTACTGTGTTATAAGGCAACTTGTAAATGTATAAAGAAAGATACTTCAATACTCCCTTAAGTCATGTGATTTTGCTTCCAAATCTGCAAGAGAAATTGTCAACTTCCTTTATTATAAAGGATTGCAAGTCCCAAAGCATTGACTAAAGATTACAAATTAATTTTTTTAACTGCAACTAAGATTGAATGAACAAGAAGCTATAAAACTAGTAGTAGTATTTTACTGGCAAATTGCAGAAAATATAATATGAACTAAAAGATGAATTGAAAAGAATCTCCTTGGATTAGCTCTATAAGAGGCCAAGGGAGAAGACAAACTAGGACATATTGAACTTCATACAGCTTGCGCGGAGAAAATGAGTAACCTAAAAAACAAGTTGTTTTTCGCTATTGTGATACTCTTCCTAGCTGGTCTAACAGAGGTCAATGGAGGAGAGCTAATAACCTGCACCAACCGGAAAAGCAAATGCTTTCTGAAACCATTATATTGCCCTGCGGAATGCCCATCAAAATCTCCAAGTAACCCGAAGGCTAAAGTTTGCTATATCAACTGTAATTCCCCGGTGTGCAAGCCTGAGTGCAGAAGTAAGAGATTCTCTATGTTCTTAAACATTTTCTGTTTCATGTTTGAACTTCGACTTTCTTGTGCTAGAACTTTATCTCGCTAACACTAAAGTACTGTACACACTTTCTTAAAACGATTGGGCTAAAAAAAAAAAAGTCCCCAAGAATGTTTTCAAAACAAACATGTTCATTTGAAACAAATCGAAGGATGATCATGATACTTCACAAATATCTAAAATTCTTGATCATTGATACTTACAGACAGGAAGGCGAATTGCAATCAACCCGGAGCAGCATGCTTGGATCCTCGCTTCATTGGTGGAGATGGAATTGTATTTTACTTCCATGGCAAGAGCAATGAACATTTCAGCTTAGTTTCAGATCTTAATCTCCAGATTAATGCCCGTTTCATTGGCTTGCGACCTGCTGGTAGACCCCGAGACTACACATGGATTCAAGCTCTTGGAATACTCTTTGACATGCATGCTTTTTCAGTGGAGGCTACCAAGGCAGAGTCTTGGGACGACGAAGTTGATCATCTGAAATTCTATTATAACGGAAAAGAGTTAGGCTTACCAGAAGGATATCCATCCATATGGGAATCTTCTGAAAGCGGCATCAAGGTAGAAAGAACTGCAAACAAGAACGGTGCTTTTATCACACTACCAGAAGTAGCAGAAATTTCAGTAAATGTAGTACCTATTACCAAGGAAGACGACAGGATCCACAACTATCAATTACCTTCTGATGACTGCTTCGCTCACCTGGACGTGCAATTCAGATTCTATGGCCTCTCAACGAAGGTTGAAGGCGTTCTTGGCCGGACTTACCAGCCAGACTTCAAAAATCCAGCAAAACCAGGTGTTGCAGTGCCTGTAGTGGGAGGTGAAAAGATGTACAGAACTTCAACCCTTTTGTCTTCCAAATGTAACTCCTGTATCTTCTCTCCAGCTGGAGTTTCTGAATAATCAGACCCCCTAGTCATGGATTATGGGACTTTAGATTGTACTGGAGGATCAAGCGGTGGCCATGGAATAATTTGCAGAAAATGAGCACCCAATTGGGATATTATTTCTTATGTCAGTTGCAGATAATAAAAAGCATGATTTTCAGTTCTTATTTAGGCTATGTTTCTTTCCTCAAGGGCACATGATAATCTGCAGATGTGTATCTAAGATTTCAAACAAACTTTTCAAGAATGACTTGTGAAAAAGTGCTACAATTGAATACACTAAGAGTAGCTAAGTACTTAATAATTAGGCCAACATAGCATCAAAGGAAATTATAGAAGCATATGATATGAAATGTCTGACATAACAGATGAATCATATTTCCCACATACTAATAACTATATGTTTAAGATGTTTAGAAGCCCGCGACAGAACTTCTATAGAGGATTACTGTATGCAAAACAGAAAATATGTGTTCGGCTGAACTGTTTCATAACCATTTAGATGGCAGCTCAGCCTATAATAGTCAAAACAGATTCCCAACATTGAGTTTGTCTCATAACAACGATCAACTTAGGAGAGCATCATTATTGCCTTTATGGCAGCAAAAGCAGCAGTAACAGCATGACAAATTAAGCAAGTATCAGAAGATAATTCAGCAGAAGTGCTGCAACAATTGATTAATATTGTTTCTCTCCGCATCACTGATTACAATGCTTTGACAATTTAAAGTCATGACATCTATGAGTAAAAGAGGCAACTCTATCACCTATGTAATAGTTCATACAAGGTTACAACACTTAGTATTACAAAGACAAATTTCAGTGGATGCCCAGCTCCACTAATCATTTACAGTACATACCCGAGCATTTATTAGGAAAAATTGACTCAAAGACTATGAATGAAAAGATTTTTAAATCACATTAATATTTTGTTGAAGCCACAAAATAAAAATTATGGGATATCACATACACCAGAGACTGTTCCTTTTCACCTTCCCCGTGGATTTACCAGTTGAGAGAAAACAGCACTAGTGGCAGCATCCTCTGCATCATCATCAGTTCCAGAGTTGATCCCATCGATCATACTAACACTATTGTCAAATGGCTCAAGTGGTGTCAAAGGTATGCTGGGTATATGGTTCGTGCTGTTATCATCGGGCTCTGCTAGAGCTGATGAGGTTTCCTCAAGCTGAAGAGCATATTCTAGATTCCATAGAACATCCCCCATGGAAGGTCTATCAACTCCATGGTCAGCCAAACACTTCTCCGCGGTCTCCCCAAACTTCTTGAGGGAGGCTGAATTCACCTTCCCTGTAAGATTTGGGTCCATTATCTGATCCAACATGCCTTTCTTTTGCCAAGTCATGGCCCACTCGGCTATATTGACTTGATCCCGTGGTAGGACAGGATTCAATGCAGGTCTGGTGCAGAGCACTTCCATTAGGACAACACCAAATGAATAAACATCTGATTTCTCAGTAAGCTGCTGTCTTCTAAAGTACTCGGGATCCAGGTAACCAAAGCTACCTTTAACAGCAGTGCTGACATGCGTCTGATCAATAGCTGGTCCAGCTTTAGAAAGACCAAAATCAGCAACTTTAGCTACAAAGTTCTCGTCCAAGAGTATGTTTGTAGTTTTCACATCACGGTGAATGATGCTCTGTGATGCACCAGTGTGGAGGTAATGCAGCCCCCTAGCAGCACCTATACAAATCTCAAGACGCTGCTTCCACGAAAGAGATGGAAGATCCGTTCCATAAAGATGACTTCGGAGAGGCCCATTTGCCATGTATTCATAAACCAAAATCATTTCTGATCTTTCATCACAATAACCAATCAAAGACACAAGATGGCGGTGGCGAAGCTTGGATAACATTTCAATTTCTGTTCGAAATTCAGCTAGACCTTGTTCAGATCTCGGGTTGCCCCTTTTGACAGCAAGCCTTGTCCCATCTTCTAGTGTTCCCTTGTAGACTCTACCAAAACCACCAACACCAAGAAGCAAGTTTTCATCAAACTTGTTAGTAGCATCCATTATTTCTTGGAAACTGAAGAATCGACCAAGATTGGGTGAAGCTAAGGAGATACAGCTTGCCGTTCCACTCTTTTGAGAAACTGTGGACATCTTTGTCAAACTTAAAGAGTTTCCATATAGGGGAAGAGGAAGCCATGGCTGCCCCTGGTGAGAGCTCTTTGATCTGCGGGCTACCAAGCAGCAATAACACAACCCAATAATTGCTAATGCAGCTGATGCTCCTCCTACAACAGAACCAATTATAATACCTTTATTGTTCTTTTTGTGAGGCCTCACAAATAGAGTCTCAACAGATGAAACCCCACTCAAGCTTCTAGCTCCATTGCTAATCTTCATGATTTCTAATCCATTCATAAGGGCATTGATCCAATCAGCTCCTGTGTCTGGACCAACACTGACTGTCAGAACACCTGAATTTGTAGTGGAGTTGGAGACAAAATCTCTGTAATACGGCATGTCCAACTTACCAACTGAAGACAAATCCAGGTCCAGTAAAGCAGTGTCATCATTTATGTACAGATTAAAAAGTAATGTATTCAAGGACTCGCTCACGATATCACAAAAATGTACGCGGATGAGGTACATGAAGTTTGGATCAACTGGGAACTCCCAGGTGATATTGAAATTCCCATCGACAGTATTAGCATCTCCCATGGTTTCAGCAGTAGCATAAACCCAATTTGGTGCTATTTCAGGAGTAATGGTGGCTGGATATTTTATGCTTGAAGGGGTAACTGAAACATTCACTGCAGAGCTGTTAACATGAAGGTACTTAACATCATTCTCCCACGTTCTTCCTAAAGTATCATTCTGAGCAGTAATCAAAGGACCTCCCATGTTTAACCGATAAACAGTTTCAAGGGCTAGCCCAGAAAGGCCATTGAAAGGTGCTGGTGGAGATGCTGTCACTGCTTGATCAGGAATCAACTCATCAGGAGCTGATACAACTTCAATCGCATTAATAAACGCAACGGAGTTGTTTGAAGGGATTAAAGCAACAGTCAAGCTATCTGAAGTGACATTAATTGAGTATTCCTTAAATAGGTAAGTACCCTTATATCTCTTGAAACTGAAATTGTTCAACAGAACAAAATTCTCTGTGACAACTGTGATTGAGGCAGATGTTAAGTTATAACCAGGGAGAGGATAGAAATAAAGGCGAACCCAATGTCGCCCTTCTCGATGAATATCAAATTCGTAAGATGTTGTAGTGTGGAAAATTCTAGCAGACTGGTAAATTGAAAATGGAGCAGTGGAATTAGATGTTGCAGAAATAGAATTTTCTTCACTTTCCAAAACAACTGAAGAATGGTGTGTATCAGGAACAAAAATCTGGCCAAGAAAGGTTACATTTTTGGAAGATCCACAAGCAATCAAATATTTATCAGCAGGAGTAAAAGCAGCATTAGCCTCCAGAATAAAGAAACAGGACAACATAAAAGCTAGAACCAAATGCACCCATAGCCCCATTTTAACAAACACCTGGTGGGTACTACAAACTCCAAATTCCCCAAAGAGAATTTACACACTAATCTTACAAACCATTAATAGATCTATCTGAACCAATTAAAGAGTAGCAAAGAAGCAATGAATAAATCAAGAAAAAAATGAATCTTTTTCACTACTGTTACCTCATTTTCTAGAGCTAAAAAAACTTAAAGATTAGAAATGGGTATTGAGAAAAAAGAAGAAATAAAGAAAACCCAGAAGGGGAATACCTCAATGCCACCATGAAAAACACAATCAAGTAGAGCTTTTTAGTGCAAAGTTTCCAAAACAGCTCTTTACAGGCTGTTGATTAGGCTGTCATTTTACAGAAGATATAGCAAAGGGGAGAAATGGAGGACCCCACAAAAGAACCCCCAACCCCCCACCCCCCACAGTTACACCAGCTGTGTTTCAATGGTCATTGTGGTTTGATTTTGATTCACTCATCAGTATCTCAGAAAGAGCTATGAAGCTTCTGTAACTGATACATTAAATGTAATATTTATCTATCTGTACCAGCCTCTGTTTTGCATGGATTCATTTTTTTTATATATAAATTAATACAACCCTAATCATTGAATATGGTAACAGTAATACTTTCATTTTAATCTAAAAATTTCGAGTTTGAGTTAAAAGTATTATTTTCGTATAAATATTTTGATGTATCAAAAAATATTTAAATTTAATTAGACTCTAATATACACGATTAAACGAATATAGTTAACTTGTGTTACTGTATTGGTGGGGCAGGGAGACCAATTTACCCGCTTCTACGCGGCTTAAAGATACGGAGGAGACAACTAGTAACGCCACAGTTAAGCTGTCGTCACCGTCAGCTGGCCGTTTGAGGTTTTGTCTGCTAACGGTAATTGTCCCTTGCCGGAATCGAAAAATATTTATCGGAATAAGTGTTTAATTAAAATACGACTTAGTTTGAAAGTATCTAAACTTGCTTTTGATATATACGATTTAAAGGATGTTTGGATTGACTTAAAAGTTGATTAAAGCTACTTTTTAAGTCAGTTTTTGATTGTGTTTGAAAAATATAAACAATAACTTAAAATATGTTATGAAGTGTTTAGAAAGGTAAAAAATCAAAAATAGGTCTTTTTCTACTTGACTTAAAAATCATTTGAGGTTAACTTTTTATTTTTAATTTAAGAGTTACTTTTCTTTTAGTCAATTCAAACGAACTCTTAATTTGAAAATATCTAAATTTACTTTTGACATATGACATTATAATTTCGAATATGTTAATATATATGTATTTTGAAATTATGATAATTCCAAAAAAAAAAATTATATAATTTAAGATTAGAAAATAAGATTTTTAACTTTTAAAAAATATGAAAACTTAGAAGTTTGTATTTCATTTCAAATTTTCCATCAATCTCTAAGTGCTCTTTGTATAGGATTGTGAAAATTTGGAAGTTTTGAAAACTTAAAAAAATTCAAAATGGAATTTCAAGATAAAACTTCGTGAAATAATTTGATTTCATATCAAATATTCAAATAGGTCTTAAATAAACGTTTCGATGAGTTTTAAGAATTATATAAGATAAATAAAGTTTCTTGTTTTTATTAAACATTACGTATAGTTAAATTATATAACATACCTATAAGAGTATTTAAATTGATTGAGCATGTGATCTTTCAAATTGAACAAAAAAAATTTAAAATTTTATATACGTTCTTTCGATCAAATATGCTTCACAATGTTAAAAAGTTATCTATATGATTTACGAACTATTACGTGGCGGAAATTTTTAAACGTTAGTTAGAAGTTGAAAATGAATTAAGGTTTATTCTAGTTTTGGGTCGACCCATCAAATCTTTTTTCTAATAACCGCCGCACCGTAGCACATGGCAACGTCCCCATTTGCTACTTTTTTTTTTTTTAATAAAGCAGTACTCTATTATTATTATTCTTTTCCTTAATTTAGAAAAATAAAATATTATTCTTGTTTGTTTTTTAGTGCTAAAAATATTATTCCTCTTTACTGTTTTGCAATTCTCCCACTAGACGAATACTTTCATTATCTCAATCATAAATTCATGTGTAAAAATTAATTTATAAGAGTTTTTTATTGAATAAAAAATTCATTCTTGCAAGATCATTCATCATAGTTGTGGCACATTTTTTTTCC
Source organism: Solanum pennellii (assembly GCF_001406875.1). NCBI lineage: Eukaryota > Viridiplantae > Streptophyta > Magnoliopsida > Solanales > Solanaceae > Solanum > Solanum pennellii. The sequence continues at coordinate 77,041,820 of NC_028643.1, read as the reverse complement.
ATTATCTAAGTTTGGTTATTATTGACAAATGATTTTGATGTCGTAAGGATATTGGATTTTTTTTTTATAAGAGTTTGTAATATCAATAATTTTATAATGATAAAATATGTATGTTGTTCGAATTTAATAACAATTCAATAAATTATGATTTTTAAGATAATTTATTCATCGTGTATAAATCAAGATAAAAAAGGTAAAATGTTGTTCGTATGATGCATGTATAATTTATATCCGATTAATAAATATAAGATATGTATTTTTGATAGAGATTTCTTTTTTATATAAGTCTAATAATTAGCCGTGCAATTATTATCAAATATTGAGCGAGAAACTTAAAAAAAGGAAAATGTAACCAAAACTTAATTGATAAAACCATGGGATAAGTGGATTCCCTACTATGTTTGATCAAAAATATCGAATTTAAGCATGAACTTAAACACAAAATAAAAACATAAACCTATAAAATCAAATAAATCTTACGCATTGAGTGGATAATCAAAACCCTAATGCATGTACGTGAAAAATAGTAAAGTAAAAAAATGTACTAAATAAAGTGATTGATGAAGATACATTTGGTACAATTTCAAGTCTTTTTGATATTTTAAAAATGTTTTTAGAAAAAAAAAGGTTGAAAATGCGTATGAAAACCTTTAGGTCAAGGTCTTGTAACGCATTTTCCTTTTTATTTTGGTGTTCACATGTCTATGAATTCCCACAGAAAAATTGACACTACATAAACCTCTTTATTTGAACCACACTTGATTTTATTTTTTATTTTTTTTTTGTTTTTATATATTTGTCTGACTTTAATATGCTAAAATATCTTATTTTATAATTTTGATTATGTCACAGAAAATTGAAGAATTTATAGATTAAAGTAAAACAAATAAATTGGAACAGAAAAGTATTTATCATAAGAGTACTTTCATGATAAAAAGATTATTCACAATCACACAATTACATAAAATAATCAGAATTTAGTGATTTTAATCAAACAAAAATATATATTAATTAATTAAATTAGTATTTATATATATATATACCTAACTTCCATCCATCCATAATTGTCACGTAAATACTCTAAAATATATAATATTTTTTTAATTTTCTTGCGCAGTATTCGATATACATATTAAAATTTAATTAAATTTTAATTTGCTTTGAAAAATTTCATATTTAAAGATAAAATATTCCTTAATAGATGTTTATATTCAGAAATAATTGAATCTAAAAGCTCTGATCCAGAACGAAAGAGTTTTTTATTTTTATGATAGAAAAGGATGTGTTGCATGTCCCACTAGAAAGACAAATTGGACAAATTTTTTTTATTATTTAACGTATTTGTTGAAGATTTTTTGTGTCATTTTTATTCTTTTGTGTAATTATTATCAATCAACTTCTTAGTATAAGTGAAGTTGTTAGTGCATGAAAATATGCAGCGCCATTTACGGAATAATATATGCCGCACCGCGCGATTATGTCTTTGTCTTAAAATATATAATATGTCACGAAGTCAAATCCAAATAATAAGTAAAAGTCAATATAATGCTATGAGTATTTTTGTTAATATAATATTACTTTCATTAAAATAAATATCGAGTAATTTGATTCAATAAAACTTGTGTAAATGAGGAAATATGAATTTAGTTTTTTTTTTGGTATATTGAAAATTGTACATAGAGATTCATCGATTATTATATAGACTTTGTAATTTTTTTATTACATTAATCACTAGACTACCGTCTTGGATGCTTATTTGATGAAAGTCATGATTACCTAGATTTGGGAATATAAATAAATGCAAACTTGCAAATAATTTAAATAATTACTATTGAAAATATTCTTAAATTCAACGTGAATTATTAGTTTTATTCTTGAACAATTGACAGCCTTAAAAACGCTCATTAACTTGACTAACCACTCCTAATTTTGCAACATGAATGAATTACACTCCGAGATTGTCGCCAAGTTTAGGGATGTTTTCAACACTTCTCTCAGTTTTTTTTATGAAGAGTCTCATGCTCCTGCAAAAGTTTAAGAACTCTTGTTATGTCATGTGACAAATCGAAGTGAATCTAAGTTTAGTTAGTCAAATAGAGAGATATTCTTAACACTGTCGATAGACAAAAGTAATACCTATGCTTCTAATATGAATTGAAATACCTCAACCAGCCTACCTATTGGACCAATAAACCAATGCAAGACCATAAATGGGCCAAACCCAATGAAGTAAAAGGACTACTAATTTGTCCGGCCCATGTATAATAACTAGAAATTTTCTCTTGGACCAAATTTTGGATCCAATAAAAGTATCGAACTTTTTGGATAATTTACGAGAATGACTTTGAAAGTAGATAATCTTAAACTATTGACCCCCACTTATTTCATAGACTAAGCTTTAAGTTTAATATATTTTTGACTTTTGAAAGTTTGTCCACCGAACAAAAAGGATTAAAAGTTTACGATCACTCATTTTCTAAGTTGCTAGGTATAATTTCCTCAACTTTTTAGAATGCGTGCTACTTTGATTAAAATCAACTTTAAATTAATAGTACATGTTTAAAATCACAACTTCTAGATATTGTATTTTTAATATATATCAAAAGTCTTTTGTTCTTTTTAATATCTTCATGCATAATGAAATACTCTCTTTATTTTAAAGAAAATTATCTAGTTTGACTTGACATAGAGTATAAGAAAATTAAAAAAAAAATTAATTTTATAATTTTAGATTGAAGTTATGTTTAATATACCAAATATCTTTTAATCTTGTCACCTTAAACATATTGTGTTAAAAATTGAAATTAAAATATTGTCAAAAAAGAAAAAAAAAGTTATTTTTTTAAAAGAGAAGAAGTATAATTCTAACACATGCAACTTGCAAGTGATAAAAGGAGTACGAAATCGCCCGGGAGCCATGAGACTTTTCGACGTGAATCCGAATTTAGTCAGACTACAATGTGGATACGGGACACTGAATAGAAAAAAAAAAGGAGTTTGAGCTTTCTTCTTTTCTTCCACAGAGTGGACACAACATCATATCATATGTCAATTTCAGTACATGTGAGATGTAACAATTACATTAGTGGTGTGAACATCAACCCAAAAGGTCTTGGAAAGTTGCATTCAACCATATACTTTTCAACAAAAAAAAAACATATACAATTCAAACAGTCTCTTTCAAATTCTGTTAGCAGCTAACACAGTGATAAACACAGTGATTATGAATTGATCAGCTAGCTGGATCATCACTCAATTAATTTATTTGATACATTATTCTGATTAACTTGTTTATATATTCAAAGACTTCTTTTTATGTGATTAGGCAATGCATATTTTATTACAAAACCCTTTTTATTTTATTAAATCAACATGATATATCTATTATATATGATATACATCGTCTCTAGTACTTTCTCGAATTGTATTTAATCTAGGTTGTTCAGATTCTTGAAAAATATATATAGCAACATCAATTAAAACACAATTATCTCTGTTGAAAATTTATACGTAAAATTTATATTAAAACATGATTTATTCAGAATTCAAACGCTCAAAAATGAAAAAGAAGAAACTCTTTCTTTCATTATTATCAAAATTATGAACATAAAGGATATATATAGAGAGAGTGTTTCGAGCTTCTATATTATAGATACTATACATATATATATATATGTTCATATATATTATTGTTATTATTATCTGTAAGATTTGAGAACAGCACCACAAAAGGAACAAACAATAGCCTTCCAAGATTTCCAGTAAAATGGAACATAACAAAATCTGGTAGCGGTACGCATATCAGCAACTTGAGCTCCGTGGCCGCAACGTGAACACGAACCGGCCACGGGCTTACTCTGCCTCATCATCTTCTTCTGATCCACCAAAAAGCAAAAACATACCATTATATCGTATCGTATTATATTATATTATAGATAATTTCGCTAACTTTTCCAACAGGAAATGTAATTGTTGTTTGAAATTTGAATGATCCAAAAAAATAATTTCATATGTGGTATATATAGTAGTACATAAAATTATATTTATGATGGGTCCACGTTAACCGGCTTAGATATGGGCTTGAGCGTGGAAGCCGCAGGCTGAGTTATTAATTAGACAGGCTTTGTGATCAGGTCAATGTCCAAATTCAGTTTCCAACTTAATGGATCATTGCCACGTGTACGTAGGAACTCTCCAATACTGTTGGGGTTTAGTAGTATCGTATATTCTCGTGGTAAAGCACTCTCTAGCAAAGGTGACTCAATATCGAAGGGGGCTCCAATTCGAGATCTATTGATAAAGAACGAAGGATTACTTATCACTCCATGACAGTACTTGTTGGTAGAAAAAGGTTCTGTTAAGATCTCATGTAAGTACTATAGTAGTACTATTTTGAAAACATATTTCCTATGTCTCAATTTATGTGACACTTTCGTTTTTGAGAGTCAAATGGTTTAAATTTGACTGAGAATTTGTGCATAGAATCTTCAATTTTTTGAAATGAAATTTATATACCTGTAAACCACGTAAAAGAAACTATAAGTCACAATAATTGATTATTCGAAATATTTAAAAAACCTATCAAAAAATTACTGTAAAAATAGATTTATTTGAATCTTAAAATTCGAAAAGTATCACAAGAAAAAGTCTAACGAGGTTATAAGTCAATTTACATTATTATGTTAAATTGACATGTTATTACTATATTTTTAATGTGACCCTATTGGATTTGACATGAAAAATTACTTGTTGTAAGTTGAATAAATGTTATAGAAATTATATAAGTTGAAAAATTCAATATTTTTTATACGGTTCATGTACTTGAACATGGAGGTATAGTTAAGTGCCATGTGTCCATTTTACAGTTGGGATGCTTTTATTCTTGTGATTTAATGCAGGTCCTTTTTTTCTACTTAAAACTCCAATTAAACACCTCCAAGTTCAAGTTATCTTTTACATTCTACGTTATACAAATTAAAAAAATGTGAGGTCCATCCCTTTTAAATATTTATATCATAACAATAATATTACATGTCGTATACAATAGCGACAAGAACATGCATAATGATTTTTCGAAAATTATTTAATAGTAATAATATAATATATGTATAACTAATATACTAATATTTTATGTAAATGTTACTAAAGATTTTAACGAAATCTGACGTAATAATATTAACTCAATTGCCGTTAAATATTTTTGTGATACTAAACATTATACTAAGGATGTGGAATCAATAATATTTCCTATGGGCTTAATTCAATACTTGTACAATAATAATACTACTTTTTAATTCCAAACAAGTTAAATTAGTCGGGATCGGAGTTAAGAATCCAGTTACACAAAATGGAGAAGGCCCAAAGTTTATTCAGAGATTTGGGCTATTTTTTTCTTATTGAGCCATTATTGTTTAAGGCCAGTGTCTTTGTAAAGAACAGTTAGCATTTGTAAATGTAGATATTTTGTCTATTTTTCCAACTTTTTTTTCTCTCTATATAAATAGTTTGAATAGAATTTTTTAGCAGTTTCAATTTCATGTTTTCGAGTTATAGAAGACAACTAAAACTAAGGCAATCTTTTCGGATTCGTCTTCCTAACAACCTTGCTTCCTGTTGTAATTGTCATTAACATATGTAGCCGGATATAATAAATCAAAGCGTGGATACAAATAAACTTGAAGGATGGGATTAGAATCAAATTTGGACGATCAACTTACCCACTCCAACCCCGACACGGACTCAACTAGGAGTGAGTTTGTATATTTAGTAAATAAAAAGAGAAAAACTTTCTTTTGACTCGATTTATTACGATGGATCAAATAAAAGCACTAATAAAATATAAATGCCCTTCGATAGAGAGTAAATATATAATATGGAATTAACATGTAAATGAGGTTAATTCCATTTTGTCCCTAGCTATTATTATGAAAATTGGTAAACACAATCAATAATCATTAAGAATTTTATTTTTGGACCAAAATTTTCAAGCAAAGGTGGAATACAAAATTTGTGTGTTTTCAAAATATTGACTTTTAATGACCAGCGGGTAGAGAGAGAGAAAAATTGATGTTTTTAAGTCTTATGTGAATTTTGAGATTTTAATTTAACGATAAAAGCATAATAAATGATTTATGAGTTAAACGTACGTCACATGTTCGATTCTTATTACGAATAAAAGTCTAATAGTTATATAGAAACACATACACATGGATATCAAAAACAAGTACATCATTTATCAAATTTTAAATCATACACCACTAAAACTCGAGAAATTCTCTATTATATATAGAAAAATATGTTCTCTTTATGTGTCATATAAGTTACCTAATTAATTACATTAACTATAAAATTCATGAGCTTTAATTGTTTTTTCTGATTGCTTTTACCTCAATAAAACAAAAGGGTATTATATATTGCATGTGCTGTCCCAATATAATTGTTAAATATAAACATGAACATGTGCTATGAGGTAATCATGCCATGTAATTTTTGGTTCCACAACTACATTTTTTGTCACACATTTAATTTTGGCTTTAATTTGGCTTCACATGCAATACAACTTTTCTTTTTTATCATAGAAAAAAAAAATAGAAGTGTAGAGACATATAATATGAAAGTTACTTTAATTTGTACTCTTAAGTTGTAACTCTCACATTTGTTGTCAAATAAATTAAGAGAATGTTAATGTTTCTTTTGAAAAGAAACATCATTACGTATATTGTCTTCTCAATATGTTTAATGAAGGTTCGTTTGAGTGTGAAGAAAGTAAGACAAATGAAGTGTTACATATAAGACTCACGAAGGTACCGTAATATTTCGGAAATAATGAGAAAGTAGTTTCAAAATTTTAATTTTATGAGTTTGAAATATTGCTGAATTCACTTACTATTTAAATTATTGATTTAGAATTTAATATGTGCGTATTTATCATATTTTTAAGATATATGTACGAAATTTGAGTCAAAAATATTAAGTTGGATTCGTAATTAATGTTGTGCATTAGTCCACGGAACCAAATGACTTTTTTTTTAATGCTTATGCTTTTAGTATTAAATGGATTAACCGTATATTTCGGGACTTTACTTTAAAAAATGTGTTATGTCCTTTATATAAAGAATTTTTTATGATATGGATTATTCATCACTTGGTAAAATTAGTAATTAATCTACTTTCATAGGTTAAAGTATATTTTTGGGTCGGTCAGATCTATATCTGGTAGAAGTGGTAGTCTGATTATCCCCGACCTTTCTCAATCCTCACTATCGTGTGTATATATGTGGGTTTGTAGTAGCAGTTTGTGATAATTACCTTGTGATTTTCAATTTTTATATCAAGATACCTTTTAAGGATCAATATTCAAATATATCTGTTTCAATTTAAGTGTGAATTGAGATTCACCTATAAATTCTACAGAATCAGAATTAGATATCTTTATGCACAAACATATTATAGGAATGCTCATATTATAAAAAATTTCTACACTATCAATATATATAACTTAAATCAGATTCAACGATGACCTTATTATTTGACTTTTAACATCAAATACATACTATATATGTATCATATTGATGCAAACAAATTTTATATTTGTTGAAATTCAAAACTTTGTAAGTACAAAGAAACCCTTCCTAGATACTAGGTATTTTTTTGAGGGTCTATCTAATATTGACTATATTGTATTTGAATAATGGATTTGGTCATCATATGGAGACCTAGCACATGCAAAATCTGACCTAGCTACACATCACTAATTTTTGCCCATTTCTAAAGCATAATATATGGACTTTGCTTATATATCTCAATTTCTATATCAAATATATTGTATATTTTAGATCACACATCTTCTTTTGCTTACCTATATATATAATTTAACCTATTATAAATCATTTTGAGGATTTATCATGTTCATTGTTTAGTATTTTGTTTGGAGGGCGAATATAGTTCTTCGTATCGATAAAATATTAGACTATCGTAAAATGTATTGTTTATTAATTTTAGTTCATAATCTATTTTTAAAAATAATATTTTTAGTTTGTTTTATGAGAGCGTGATTAAAAAAAAAGGTCTATATACGTTTTTTTAAAAATCAAGGAAATTCATTATATATATGACTATTGCCTAGGGACGACCAACGAAGAAATTATGAACTTTATTTTTTCATATTTTACGTATTCAGAAATTTAATTGCTATTGTTTATATTGTGCTATTTACTTAATTTACAACAAAATGTTATTACGGAAAATATGTAATATATAGCTTAATTTAAAAGATTAATTTCATAAAAAAAATTTACTCATTATAGAGACTAGCAATTATTACTTTCTCTATTTAATAATATTTGTCTATTATACTAAAAATAGATGTCGAACACACTTCCTAATTTACCCTCTTTATTAATTATAGTTATTTTCCTATTATTCTATCCGTTCTATATTATTTGTCATGGTTTCTATTTTTAGAGTCAAATTATAAAAACTTTGACTAACATTTTAAGATATATTTTTCATCATATTAATATGTAAAAATTGTAATTTACAGTACTTTTCATATAGTTTTAGAATATCTAAATTTTTTTGTTTAAAATATCAAATTGATGTGATCTAATTTAACTAATTTTTTGATCTAATTTAACTTTGAAAATTAGTCAAATTGACTTTTGAAAAGCGCAACATGACAGATAATATCGAACGGAGAGAGTACATTTTTTAAAATATTATATTTATTATATTTTTCAAGACATTATATTCAAAGATTGATACGATAAAACTATATTTTTATTTATTATTTTTTAGACGTGTATCGAGTCAATAGTGGACAACTATTATCGACCGATTAGTATAAGAAGGTTTGACGGTATTGAATATATAACCTCCCAAATTTTGACACGTTTGTCATTAGACACAAGAAGACAAGCGAGAAATTAAATGCTCATTAAGTTAGTTTCATCTTGAGCTTTGCACCTAAATAGAAAAAAATGATATTGTAATTAATGTAGTTAAAATAATTCATTAGTATTATTGCTAATGTGATCTTAATTGAACAACTGGATGCATAATATTAAATCTAGAACTTATTTAATATAATTATTATCATTTCTTTAATTGATGAAAGATGTTTCATGCCATATTGCCGACCTTATTATTTAGTCATTGTTTTGGGCAATTTTTTTCTTCTAATATAAATATTTTTTTTTATCACTCTAATTAATGACTTCTTACCATGGTGGCTTGACGGTGTTAAAAAAAAGATACGTATTTTAGGCTTCAAATTTAAGGGCCTTATTTTTTATAATAATAAATTATAAGTTATTATTTTTTAATAAATATTAAATATTATTTGTAGAAAAAGTAAACATAATGAAAAATAAAGGGATTATTAAAAAAATTGACATATTTTGAATACTATAGTTTATGAAAAATATTTAAAATAAAAATAATTATAATATAATATAAGGTGAAAACTAGAAGAAATAAATTATATAAAAGTATTAAAAACTTAAATTTAAGACCTCGTTTGATTTTTGCTTGAAACTCCTAATACGCTTAAGCCGCTCCTGTTTCTTACTGGCACTTTCCTAAATATATATAAAGAAAAAAGGAACGTTAGTATCATCATATTAATTGGTGTGTTTTCTCGTTAGGTTTTTCGAGGAGGTTAACGTTACGAAAATTGTACCGATTTAATTTAATATGAATTAATAATATTTTAAAATCATTTTTTTAATATAATAATATTTCAGTCTATAGTTATTAGTGAAATGAGTATGGGATTCATAGTATAATAAATATAATTTGATTTTCTATTGATAGAAAAAACATGTTAACATTTAATAGGTAAATGACCTTATATTTAATGAAATATTTATCGTCAGTGAATTTTTCATATGAACAAGCACATGTAAATAGTCAATATTTAATTTTATGAAATTTTCCCTTTTCGACCAAAAATATATGAGTAGATTTATGTTTAGTAAATTTTCTCTTTGGCATCATATGTTATTTCAAATTTCTACCAACTGTTCGTTAAACTTCAATATTTTAAAATGTCGGTGAAATATTTAAAAGCTACTATCGTTTAAGAAGGTATTTAATGTGAAATAGTGATTTCACTTCATAATTTCAAATTTCAAAAAAAAAGATATATTTATTAAAACTAATACCAAAGATAAAATTTTCTAACTTTTATATTAGTCTTTTGGTATATATATATATATAATTGTGTTCTTTAATTTAATTTTAAGTGATATTTATGTTCTTTTAACTTTCACTACATCAGAAATGATAATGAATTAATTGCCGCTAAATATATATTTTTAGCGGCAATTAGTTCTCTTTGTATATATTCCTAAAGTCTTTAACGACAGTGATTCCAATGACACTTAAATAATGATAGTAAAGATTTCAACACTCTTTATTACTATAAATATCTTTTGCCGCTAAAAATTATTTTTATTTTAGTGTTTGGGTATTCACAAAGTGTATACTCATGAGTATTATCATGAAATTAAAACAAGTGACACACATATTAAACTGATAAATTGTGTGATATGCATACGTCTTATATGACAAATTGCATGAAATGCATGCGTTAAATTACGTAAAATACATGTGTCTTATATGTTAAATCACCTAAGATGCATACAAATTGTGTGAAATGCGTCCATTTTGCATAATAAATTATGTAAAATAAATGCATTTTATATAGTAAATCATGTAAGATATTATCTATCCTACGAAGTGCAATTTACTTTTTTATCAATAAATCGCCAAAGATATATTCATTCTACGTGACAAATCGGGTGCAACATGCTCTTTTATCCTGTTTTTTTGCCTCTTCATATTTCAACTAAATATCTTATTAGTTGATGATTGGGCATTTACTATTACTGGGATACAGCGAGGCATTTCTTGTCTTTTTACGTGTGTTTTTGGATAGAATCGTGTATTTCACTTTGGACTTTTTATCATCACCTTCCCAGTACATAAATTAAAAAAGTGAAAATAAAAATTTTAATTTATAAAATTTGAATAGTTATATTTTGTACATAAATATCAAAATCAAAATTATAATTATTGAATTCTATCGAATACGCGGTCACTAAAAAGTGATGTATATTATTCATTGCACCAAAAAGGAAGAGGTATTGGAAAAACTTTTCCATTGTGATTAAAACAAGAGCTGAAAAAGGAAAAAAAAGGATTAATTTTATGCATAATAATAAATATTCTACTGGGAAATTAAAGCACCGTCAAATATTATATAAAAAGAAAAAAAATAGACCTATTCTAAAAAATATCCACATCAATACTTTAGGTCAATTTTTAGCCATTCCCGCGTTCTTACACCTTTAGAATCCATTATCTCTATTTTAAATTCTTACTATATAATACTCTATCCGTCCGTACGTCCATATTTTACGAAATATTTAATTGTAACATAAAGTTTTAAATAGGTTTATATTTTATAACTTGTATATTCTCCAACAAGTTATAAATATTATGTGACTTTGCTTTGTTTTCTAATTCAACATTCAGTATTTGATATTCGAATAAGAGCTCAAGAAATTTAACTTTTTGGCTTCATAATGACCACTAAATGGATAAGTGGTTTTCAGTAGAGATTTTTTTTCATTTCCAAGGTCGAACTCAAAGTTTATATTATAATTGTTAAAAGTTAAAGAAATGTATCGCGAAATTTAAATCAATACTTATTTATTTGTGATAGACTAAAAAACACATATCATGAATTGTCTGAAACGATAGAAAGAATCAAATTTTTTATTGAGAGGATTTAAAATTTAAAAGAAATAAATTTATGAACTAGCAAAAAAAGGATTTACATGTATTAATAATTTTAATTAATTATATATATATAAATAATATAATTTTTTATCGATAGAAATTTAAATGAACAGTAGCTTCAAGCTAGATCCGCTCCCCACTCCGAGTGATAAATATTGAAGGAAAAAGAATAAGTCAAATGTACAAATTCCTCTGAATGACGAAAAAACCCTTGTATGAGCTCCTTAATATAATGCACGAATCATGCAAGGAAGGGTGAATTTGTCTTATGGCGCAATGCGTGTTGAAAAAAGTGGCATCTTATAATAAAAAAAATTATCTTATAAATAATAAATTAAATTTAACGGAGAAGAAAAGTGACAAAGAAATAGAAACCGAGTGATACTAAAGATACATTACAGGATATATTATTTTTTAAAAGTAATGAAAAGAATTTGAGGAATATTTTGAAGTTTGAATAAGTTATATTAATAATTAATTTAATCTATTTTGATTCGTTCAATTTAATAAATTCAAAATTATATTGATCGTATTTTAAATTAACTCATAAACTTTTTGCATTCTTTTGTTATTTTTTTTATATGTTACGTAAAGTTATGAATAAAATTAAATTAAGCACTTAAATAAATTATAAAGAAAATGAATAAATCAATATATATATATAAATCTGAATTCAAAATCGCTGATGTGGCATGCCTCTAAGGGCTAGAAAAATATTCATTTTCTTTTTTATATATATATTTTTAAATCATTTTTTAAATTTTAAAATATAAAAAGAGTCTCTTAAATATTGAAGCTAATCACAATTAAAGTCATTGAATTATAATTACTCCAATGGATGTTATTTATCTTTTCATATTCATATGTTACTAATTAATTATTTATCTTTTCATATTCATATGTTACTAATTATTATACTAACTATAAATACTAAAGCAAATATCTAACACTACATAACATTTTGTCCTTTTTCATTCATAATTTCCTTTCAATTCTTCTTCTTTTTATTTCAAACTCTTTTTGCAAGAAGTCTTTTTCTTTCTTTTTTTCTTTTTTTTTAATTATTTTATTTTAGCATTGTCAGTGTTGTCCATATTTTATTATCTTAGTATGTAATTTTCATGCTTGATTTTTTTATTTTATCTTATTTTCATGCCCATTTTAACGGTAAAATGCACAATTTTTCTTTAAAATTTCACAACTTATAGTCGTGAGATTATGTAGAATATAACTTATGAAATATTATAATGCATAAATATAAGTTTATATCTTATATAAATAGAAAAAAAAAAGTTAAAGAACACAAAATAGAAATAAAAGCACAAATGACCCCACTTGACCATTACATTTCAATGTTCCGAACAATTTTTATTTAAAATATAATTTTTCTGTTTATTATTTTAATTCATTCAAATTCAATCGAGTTTGTACTTTTTAAAACCTTGCTTGAAACTTTTTTTTTTTAAAAATAATGAAGAAGCAAGTTATGACTTGGCTCCTAAAGTATATTTTGTTAAAGAAGCTTGCAATAATAAGATACAATAATTTTGTTTATTCTTGTTTCCTATTGACTAAACAATCCCTTGATTAGCGCAAGTCCCACAATCTTATTTTTCCCACAAAATACTTTTAAAATCCTCAATGGAATTTCATCATCTCTTATTGATTTTGACTAATTGCTAACAACATTAAATTAGTAAAATAATAATAATATAATACATAACATGACAAAATATTGACTCATATCAATGTAATATAAGTTTATAAATTTGTTAGGTGTCGATAAGATTGTTTCTCTCTTAATTAGAAGTTTTAGGTTTAAATTTTGAATAAATAAAATTCCATGCAATATAAATCTGAATTAGTCAGGCTTCAATATAAATATCAAATATCAAATAAAAAATAACTTATACTATAAAAATAAATTGATTATTTCTAATGAACCCTGAATTTAAACTAAAATTCTAGATTATATGAGAGTTAAAATATAAAATTATATATATTACTTTGAATTAGGTTTTCATTACCCCTAATTATTACGTGGACAGATGTCTTTACTCTTTTTTTTTTTCCTTTTATATTTATAGCAGTTGAGCATTGAAACTTTACCTACATTTAAATATAATTACTCTTTCTTCTTTTTAAAGAAAAAAATTAGTACAGGATTTGTAGTACATGGGTCCCATAAACCTAATTATCAGTGTGAATTTGGACGTTGATATTTTACTTTTTTTTTTAAAAAAAAAGTAAAAATTGACTGATAACTACATAAATTCTACAAATTTATATTTTTATAGTAAAAAGAAAACATTATATATTTTAATGTGGATATTATATATGATTTAGTATTCGTGATAAATTCTCACAATATAAATTAATTCCTTATCGTCAAAAATTCTTATGATATTAACGTTCACTAAGCATTAAGACTATGGAGTTAGCCACTTAATTTGTCTATTTTTTTCAATATTCTTGCCCCACCATATTTTTATTAATATGAAATTTATTATTTAATTCATTTTAATTATCAAAATTTGTAATTTGATTATTTATATAAATATGTATTACGATTAGATTTCTCAATAGTGGCAATAAAGCTAAAGTCTTTCTATATATTTGGTGAAATTCAATAATTTTAATTAAAAATTTTATATTATTTTTAAATCTACTCAAGATATTTGTATAAATATGTATTATCACTAGATTTTTCAATAGTGGTGATGGAGCTAAAATCATTCTATAAATTTGGCGAAATTCAATAATTATAACTGAGATTCTATATTTATGTCTTTAAATCTACTACTTGCATGCAATAATAATTATTCTCTATATATTTGGCAAAAACTCAATAATTAATTAAAATTTAGATTTTGTATTTATGTTTTTAAGTCTAGTTAAATGTAATAGTAATTGTTTTCTACATGTTTGACTAAACTCAATAATATTCAAACAAAAATAATTTTAATTGACATTTTATATTTATGATTTTAGATCTACTTACGTGTAATAATAATTATTCTCTATATATTTAGCAAAAATCAATAATTATAAATAACATTTTGTATTTATGTTTTTAACTCTGTGAATTATTTTCTACATATTTGACTAAATTCAATAATTTAGTGAGATTTTTTATTTATGTTTTAAATCTACTTAAATGTAATAATAATTATTTTGATCCTCCCTTCATTTTAATTTAATTATTCTAGTCTTACATTAAAGATACATTATTGCATATATTTTAATTTCATTGTGTTAAATACATCAAATCAAAAAATTAAGCTTAAATAGTTGTCAAAAAGTCAAAACAGGAAAAAAATATTAATTTTCTAAACTATAAAAACAAATAAATTAAATTTAATGAAATATTTTTTAAAATTTTTTAATATATAAATTTAAAATCTTAACTCCGCCTATTTTATGGTATTAAATACTAGATCTAAGCAAATACTTAGGCTAATTCATAGTATATACATATAAGATCTAAGAAAAGAAAAAATATTAAATTCATATTTAATATTATAGCTCCGCCCATATTCGACCCGATCCATACCCAACAACTCTCTTTGCGTTTTTTTCATATATAAATACAGTATGAATTAGAACAAACCCCACTCAGCACTGGGCAGTGGTAACAACTTGTTCATCAAAAAGAGTAGTCTCCATTATCTGACGAATCAAACTAACAAACGCGGCATTTACATCAGCATTCGATTTTTTTTCATCGTTTTTATGAACAGTTTGTTTAATTGCTTTAGGATCTGTTAAAATCATTGTAAGTTGCTGTTGATTTGTTCGTTTTTTATTCTTTTTTGATTTTGTAGATTAATGGTTTCGTGTTTTTTTTTTGTTGTTGCAGATTTTTGAAGTTTCTATGACGAATTGTTGATTGAGTTTAAGAATGGGGAAAGCTGGTAGAGATTGGGGACAGATCTATTCAATTTACGGTGTTGATGATTGGCAAACACCGATGTTTCTGCTAATTCATGCTATTTTCTTCTCTGTACTGTCTGTGATTTTTCTAGTTTATTTTGAACCTATCTGCTATTTCTTCCACCATTTCTTACCTGGCCCAAGTTCGGCTCGTTTCGCCGCTGGATTCACCGGTTCCGTCACAGCACTCTCTGCGGTTTGCCTTTTCTACGCCGCCGGCAACATTTTTTACTCCTCCGTTTCGCTTCACTGGGAAATGGCACAGAGGATGGTGAACGCCGTCGGTGATTGGTCTTCCGTTAAGCATGCGCTTGACCTTGGCTGTGGCAGAGGGATCCTCCTCAACGCCGTCGCTCTACAGCTGAAGAAATCCGGGTCATCCGGTCGGGTCGTCGGGTTACATCCAACACCGAATTGTTCTCTGTCTACTCTACGAACTGCAGGGATTGAAGGTGTTCAGGAGTATGTAACGTGCCGGTCTGGTGACCCGAGGAAACTTCCGTTCAGTGATAACTACTTCGACGTGGTGGCGTCGGCGGCGTTTGTGCACACGGTGGGGAAGGAGTTTGGGCAGAAAACAGCGGTAGCGGCGGCGGAGAGGATGAGGGTGTTGGGTGAGGTGGTGAGGGTGCTGAAACCCGGCGGCGTTGGGGTGGTGTGGGATCTGATGCACGCGCCGGAGTACGTGAAGAGACTGCAAGAATTGAAGATGGAAGATATTCGGGTTTCGGAGCGGGTCACGGCGTTTATGGTAAACAGCCACGTCATCGTATTCAACAAGCCATGTCAGCATATTGTGGGACCCAATGAAGTTAGATTGGATTGGAGACTCAACAATCTTTGTTGATAAAATTGCAAAATATATTATATAAAGATATGAATATGAAAGTTATAATAGCAAAAGTTATGGGTACTATTTTCTAGATTTTAAATTTTGTAGGGGCCTATATGACAATCTGGAGAAGCAAAGTGGACCCAGATGCAATAAATGATAATAGTACTAGATTAGTTCAAATTTGGAAAATTAAGAAAATGACAGTGTAATTTTCCCCGTTTTGATGAGGGAATTTAAATTTTATGATGATTGATATATGATAATCTATCCTAATTTATACATAATGTTTTCGATATATAAATGTAATTAATATTTCTAAATTAATTTACTATACGTGAGAATAAATATTTCATACAAACATGACAAGTAAATTTGATCAAAAACATTATTAAATACTTTGATCGAGAAAAATATCTATCTTCTTCAAACAACTAAAACGAGTAGAACAATTATTATGAACCACATGAGTATAGTAAGTTACAAAGTTAACCAGATTTGATTTTGTTATTTATTATAATTAGTTAATTGTGACCTTTCTGATACCTCTATTCGTAAAATGGACATACAAAAACCTATTTGCATCTATATTAACCTGGATGAATAGAGTTATATATTATATATTGCTGATAAGTTAGTAGTATGCGAAAATTGACTCAAACACAACGATCAGAACTAAATGGACACACTAAATTATTACTTTACTTCCTTAGAGAGGTGTTAAACATAATGATTTAAAGTATCAAATATCTAGTTGAAATCTAAACTTTATTTTATTTTGAAGTCATATTATTAGGATGAAGATTTAAATTTTTATTTTTTTTGGGTAAATAAGTGAGGGATGGAGTTGTTGGGGGGTCATTATCGTATGTATAGTAGAAAAAGAAATGACTTTAATGAAAATTTTAAAATAATTTGTGGACCTGAAAATCATTAGTGGTAAGTTTAGATTTTAGAAGTGTACGTGGAAATAAGTTAGTTAGCAAATATTAAATTCTACCAGTCCTTCTGTCTACCAGCATTTGAAAAATTCTATAGTTCAAATCTTGACTTTTATGACTTTTTTTCATTTATGTGATAAGATATAATATAAAATAATAATATATTTAATATAATTTATAAATAAAATTTAAAAAAAATGAAGTGTTTTAAATCTTCTATGGTAAAACATAGAGAGAATGTTTTTAATCGAATTTTGACACAAAAGACGAGCAGGATACATATGTGTGTATGTGACTATATATTATAACATTAAGAATTAATTAAATATTTTAAAATTAAATTATTGTTATATACAAGAAATATGTAAAAAAAAATTTGGAAGTAAAAGCACAAAGTGATAAAATTTGATAGGAGAGAGTATAAGATGTGCATAAATAAACCAAAAAAATAATAATTTAAAGCTGAAGATTATATACAATAATTTTAACTCTCTCTATTATCAAATAAGCATTACTTTCTGTTTTTTAAAATTTGTGTGGACTATTTATAGAAAAGAAGACGATTCTGATTAGAATATATTTTATTTTTATAATTTAAATTAGAAATTTATGATTAAAAACTGAGGAATACTAAAACAGTTGCGCTACATCACAACTTTGTAAATGTAGCTGAAATTTACCATCAACTAATTATTCTCAAATATAATCAAATTTAGTACAAATTATTTAAATAAGAAATTTATGTATTGGTCATGGTAGTCAATTTAACACATATTTCATCAAACAAACTCTGTCCACACCTACTAATGATGTTTATCTTGTTTGTATTAAGATTTAAAACTGTCTTATTCTTTCAGAATTTGCTTAAATGCCTCTAACATAATATAATTATTCTCTTAATAATTCAATCTATTTATTATAACTAGACAACTCAATAATTATAACTCTGTTGACAATTTGTGCATAGGCTAGTTAATTTTGTCAAACACAAAAGAAAAGAAAAAACAATTGTCAACAAAATTGACAAAATTTCATTTACTAGGAATATTATATGAATGGTGAAAAATGAGATTGAATTATATTATATATAATATATATAGGCCATAGTATAGAACTGGGACCTCTTTTTAATAATAATAATAACATGTGGTTAGGTATTTGAATAATTGGATAAAAAAGGTTGAAAAAAAGCTAATAGATATAGCAATTGAGGTCCTTGTCAAGTCTTTATCCTACACATATTAGATATTATAAAGAACATTATTTTAGTTCAAAAGTCTTTTATTCATTTACTCCTTTAATTCGTAGAATGGAATTTTAATGGTAGAGGCTATGGTTGTTAGGAGTAAAGAAAAAAAATCAACTTTTTTTTTCTAAAAAATAAATGATTTTCTTATTTAGTTTCTGGTATTTTGTGAATAAGTGAAAACTATTATTTTACGAGTATTTATATATAATGTAGACAAATACTGTGAAGGTTGGGGTGAAAAGGGGATAATCAACATAAAATATCAGAGTCCGAAACTAAAACGGTATAAAATTTTAACAAAAATTCCAAAACGGTATATAAAATTTTATATTAACCAAAACGGTAAAATCGCTGCAGGCGCAGCGACTTACCTCACCTGAAAAAGTAAAATCGCTGCTGAGACAGCGATTTTGAAAAAATTATTTTTTTTTAATAAAAAACTGAAATCGCTGCCTAAGCAGCGATTTCAAAATTTTGCTTCTTCCAAATCGCTGCTTTGGCAGCGATTTCATATTATTTTTTAATTATAATTTTTTTTTAAAAAAATAAGGTATATCGCTGCCAGTGCAGCGATTTACCAAAAAAAATTTATTTTTTTTATAATATAAATCGCTGCCACTGCAGCGATTTATAAAAAAAAATAATTTTTTTTTAATAATATAAATCGCTGTCAGTGCAGCGATTTATAAAAAACTCATTAATTTTACTTTTTTTTTCTAATGTAAATTACTATATCTCAATAAAAAACTCATTAATTTTACTTTTTTTTTTCTAATGTAAATTACTATATCTCAATAAACAACTCATTAATTTGCTTTTATTGCAATCTTCTTAGTCACATCATCACATCCTATAACATAAATCGCTGCCCTTGCAGCGATTTATGTTATAAATTTTTATTTTTTTTTTATAAATCGCTGTACTGGCAGCGATTTATATTATTAAATTTTTTTTTTTTATAAATCGCTGCAGTGGCAGCGATTTATATTATAAAAAAATATTTTTTGATAAATCGCTGCACTGGCAGCGATATACCTTATTTTTTTTAAAAAATTATAATTAAAAAATAATATGAAATCGCTGCCAAAGCAGCGATTGGAAGAAGCAAAATTTTGAAATCGCTGCTTAGGCAGCGATTTCAGTTTTTTATTAAAAAAATATAATTTTTGCAAAATCGCTGTCTCAACAGCGATTTTACTTTTTCAGGTGAGGTAAGTCGCTGCGCCTGCAGCGATTTTACCGTTTTGGTTAATATAAAATTTTATATACCGTTTTGGAATTTTTGTTAAAATTTTGTACCGTTTTAGTTTCGGACTCTAAAATATCACTTGTAGAACTTATTATTCTTATGTATTCTTATCAGAAAATTGTTTTTCTCATATTTAAGGAATTTTTTTTCTTAAAAAAATAAAAGAAAATTTGACCAATTAAATATGAAAAAGATTTAAAATATTTTGCAATAAATGTATTGTTGGAAAGACTTTTGCTTAACCTAATGGTTGATAGCACATATATGTATATATCTACACCGTTTATTTAAGTGGCATGCACGTAGGTTTGCACAATATAATGTTATAATTAATATAAAAATGAAGAATATCAAATAATGAAATACTTATCCTTAGAAACAAATTATATAACAAAAGATTATCATTTTAATTTTTTTTTAAAAAAATAATAATATAAACCACATAAAATTTTGACTCCATGTGAAAGCAAGAGAAACGAATGACTAATGCATACAAATATATAGGTCCTACACAACAAACTGATATTGAAATTGACCATATATGTATCTTTTCCTCCATGAAAAAAGTTCAAAGCAATGATTTTGATTTTTCACGTGGTATTCAGTACTCATTTTGAAATTTAATAAATTTAAATTTACATTAAAAAATTTCATTTTGAAATAAAGAGATATTTAGCATATGCGACTCTTTATTTAATATGAAATATTTGAAAAATGAAAGAATATTATTACCATTTACCATTCCATTATAACTTCTGATAGTTCAATAATATTATGGGCATAACATAAAGTAGAAGATAAGTTCAATATTACTATTTCCCTTAGTAGCCTCTTTCCATTTGTATCATGCTATGTATGTGTGCTATCAAAGAAAGTAATAAATTGCAATAATAGAAAAATTTAGATGCAATTTGAATTTTTCTAGTCTTTATAATATAAAATCAACCTAATTATTGTATTTAAAATATACATCACTCATGACGCTTTGCGATAAATCAAAATCATGAGTAGGACAATGCTTTTGTTTGATAGATGTGTATATAAAATTTAAATTTGATTTTGATAATGGTAGAATAATAACTTCACACGTTAATAATTCGATTTTACATTTTATATATATTTAGTAAAATATACATAAGATTCAAACAAAATTTATAAAATTTTATTATATTCGCCCGTATCAAAATATACCAACTAAAACAACAAAAATGATGTTGATAGTAGGTTTGGTAGGATTACAAGGATTTGCTAACAAAAGTATTTCATGATTTAGGTGTTTCAACTACATTTCAATGTTTGTGCTTGCCATTGATGTTTGAAGCTATCATTATAAACAGATTTGGTTACTATAAATTGGAATATTAAATGGCCACCTAAATAATAAATATGTTGATTAAGATTTAAGACCAAACAATTTATGATATTTCTTTCTCTCCTAATTTTGTATCGTCCATTAATCAAAATGCCTATTTAATTCTAACTATAATATCCAAAAGTTTAAACACTCTAATCTAGCAATTAAATAGGCATGTGCTACGAATGACTTTTTCAGTCCTATGTCTTTTTAGGTGATAGAATATAAACAAATAAAATTTGAGATTTTCGCGAATGTTATAAGAAAGATAAATATCGACATGAAA
Source organism: Solanum pennellii (assembly GCF_001406875.1). Lineage (NCBI taxonomy): Eukaryota > Viridiplantae > Streptophyta > Magnoliopsida > Solanales > Solanaceae > Solanum > Solanum pennellii. The sequence continues at coordinate 77,020,171 of NC_028643.1, read as the reverse complement.
GCAAGTATATTTTACAATGTTTCAACTATCAATATAATAGTTGATGGAGACCACATACCTTAATTTATTCCTTCTCTCCTGATTTGGTGTGATTTACATTAACACTTGCCAGAATATTTGGGTCCTTAAAACATGGTTAATGTTGGATTAGCAAACCTCTTTTGCTTTCAAAGTTCTCCCTGCTTTTCTCTTTCAAGTTTTCCTTTACGACAATAATAACAACGACATATCCAGGGTAATCACGTAAAAACTGTCTAGAGAGTGCATATCCAGGGCAGTGGTGGATCCACCTTAGAACCCTCTTCGGCCGAAATATATATATATATATTTATACATGGGTAAAATAATTTTTTATGTATATATAATAGATGTCGAATCTCCTTCGACTACTTCGTGGATCTACTTCTACAGATTTTGGACCCCCTTATTTAAAATTCTTACTTCGTCATTGATCCAGGGTAATCACGTAAAAATTATCTAGAGAGAGTGCATATCCAAGTTAATCACATGAAAAATCTCTAAAGAGAGTGTGTCTCCAGAGTAATCACATAAAAAATCTCTAAATAGAGTGCATATCCAAGGTAACCACATAAAAACTCTCCAAAGAGAGTGCTATATCTAGGGTAATCTCATAAAAAATCTGTAGAGAGAGCGTCGTAATCACATAAAATCTCTCTAGAGATTGCATATCTAAAGTAATCGCGTAAGTGTGTAGGTATACTACCTTACCTTTACAATGTTTCGTTCAAGAAGAAAATAATAAACTTTTATGACATGATAAATTCTAGATATACTTAATTTATGGTGTAAATCATACTTCTTGGTAGGGTTAGTACTTTTTAATTAGATTTATAAATATTGTTATCTTAAATTTACAACAAGGTCTCATGGTCTAGTGGTCAGGACATTGGACTCTGAATCCAGTAACCCGAGTTCAAATCTCGGTGGGACCTATTCTTTTTTCAAATTTTATATAAATAACAGAATGACCACTCAATAGTATTATTATTTTTTTTTTTTAAAGAAATATGATTCTCTATATTAATCGTGTAAACAATATCTAAGAGCCTATAAAAAGTTTCTCCAGTAAAAATTTAATTACGGTACATCAATCGATAATATACTACTAATTGAAATCATTTACATATCTGGAAGGCACAAGCATTTTAACAGGTTATTTACACAATAGACAAAAAATTATAGTATTACAGGGATGTTTTGAAACTTCAACTTATATTTGATTCTCATACAATGAAGTTGTGAAAGTAAAACATTACTCGATTAGAGATCTTTAGTACGCGAAAAGTGTTAAAATACATGATGAAGTTCCTCCTAACTCTATAACCTTTCTACTCTCCCTGTCCTACTTGTCGATCAGTTGAAGAAAACCAACGACAAAGCAAGGGTCAAGCACAGGTAGAGAGCTCTTGAAAATCAGACTCTGAGTCACTAGGTTCCTCAGCATTGGGGTCATGGCACCAGCAGCTCTATCTCCCAAAATACCAGATCTAATAGTTACGATGCTCTCGGGACACTGGATCTAAGTTTCTTCTAAGCAAACCACAAAAGGAAAAGGCTAGAGTGAAAACTAGTGTCATGAAATATCATAAGTTGCTTCTTAAAATAGTTCGATAAGTTTCAAGAATTAGAAAAAAATATGTAGCATGCATTTTCCTTCTCCATGTAATTCAAATTAATCCCTATCAACTGTCCACAAAGGAATATCCTTAGTGAACTCCAGTAGATATTTCCTCTTATTTTCTGTTTTCTGGTCGATGACTAATCAGAAGCATGCAGGGAAAAAATGCTGTCCAAGATTTCCCCAGTATTGCAGAAAGTGTAGTGGATGATATGCAGTAGTTGGGCTCCCTACTATTGGTATCACTACATAAAAGAGGACGAGAACTATTAACTGTCGAGTCTGTGACTAAGAAGGAAAGTAACAGGGTATACCTTCTATTGGTGCACTTGCCAGGCATACACTGAAGAGAATCTCAGCTCTAGATTTAGGAGAGATCACTAAGGGGAAGAAGCCAGAGATTGGCTTTTTATCACCATTTCTAGTGGGAGCAAAGTCATCTTGAAGATCAAGCCAAGAGTCATAGATGGTCAATGTAGATTGGACTTGTGATTGCAGTATCACCTAGACAAAGCAGGAAACAGTATCCATGCGAGAGTTACCATTAATGGAAGTCATGCAATTTCTCGACTCTGAAATGATGCAATTCCGTAAAACACAGAACTACAGACATCAGAGACAATTGTCTGCATTTCTGGCAACAGCGATCTCAACACAGAGGATGCACATTCAGAGGAGTCAGTGAAGTGGCAGAAAAGATTACCTGCAAAAGCAATTTTTTATCAGTGCTTTTGTCCGTAACTCGTGTACTTACAGAGAAGGGGTCAGTGAAGTGCACAGCAATTGTCCTGCAAAGAAGTTAGATTCCAGACTAGTCTTACTAACAAGAATATGCATAAAACTGTACCAAAAATTATAAGTATGAAACAAAAAAGTGAGGAAGGTTAACCTTTCAAATATTTGGTTCCGCGACACCCCAAATTCAAGTTTCAAAGCTATTGTTCTCAGTCCCTCCACTAGGTTCTATCTCTGTGGAACAACTGCACCTGATAGGTAAAACAGGTGTTTAGGAAGTGGAAAATCAGATTATAGAGCTGCAACTATGCTGTTTGAACCGCCACTAGTTTATTAATTATCACCTGCAGGAGCGCCTTTAAGAAGTTCATCACAGGTAGCACGCACAGGAATCCACAAAACAGAAGTTATGTTGCTTGCCCAATCAGGCAGCTCAATATTTCCATGAAAAGACATTTGCTTAACTTCGGGAGTAGCTGCAGAAGTGTAATCATCTTTAGAACCTTCAGAATGGTCAAACTCATCTATGTGCCCATTCATGTGCCTCTCAATTTCAATATTATGCGATCTTTTAATAGTCAACCCAGGACCAGTGTCTATGTGCAGAATTGCACCCTTAAGAGAGTAACTAATTGGCTTCAAAATTATTCCAACCCACTAAGGTTCATTCATCAATAAAGTAGATTAAACAGCAGCAGTAAGATCAACCAGAGACCTTACCAACAGCATAAAGTAGGAAGGTTTGAAACTACCAAAACAGATGCGAATTGCAAGTTCCTCAATATATACCCGCGAGCACCATAATACAATATGTTGAAGAAGGTTAGCTTATATATACTCAAGGTAACTGACTATTACTGTTGCCTGCCTTATGCTTGGCAGTACAGCTTTGACTCCTTTTTCTACCTTTTCGCGCATTAACAATTTTAGCAGACAAAGAATGGCCTTGAACTCCGAGTCCATTTGCTCCCACTAACTTCAACCCAAGTCCTTTAAGCAAATCCGACAATTTGCAATGGTTTCCCTCCTTCACCAACTGCAGTTCCCGTGCTTGCTCACGAGACACAACTGTATAAAGCTGCAGTGATGGATTTAATAAATGTTGAGGCATATTATCTGCCTCCTCTGTATTAAATTCGTTGTTGGATTTTCCAAAAGTAACTCTCATGAGTCCTAAAGATTTAGAATCACAAGTAAGGGGATCAAATACAAATAAGATCTTCCCGAATGCTAGATCTGGGTTTTTGAACAACTCTTCCAATACATCATTGCTTGGTCGAACATTCTTTGATACAGTTTTCCTAGGATTATTTAGCCTCGCTTTCATGGATTGGGAAATGTGTGAAGCTTCTCTTAAGCCACTCAAATAGGCTCCATGCATGGTGGCTGGATGTTGTCGAATCGTAGCCTCTCCAGCAAAAAACAACCGACCTCCAAGATTTTCTGCAAGTATGTCATAATCACTGCCAGATGACTGAACACGAACATGTGAATACGAGCCAAACGCAAAGGGATCACTTCCCCATTTTGTACATATGGATTGTATAGGATCAGGCACGCTTATTCCCTTTGGCTCATATATGCCTGTCAAAGTAGCCAGATGAAAATCAAAACCAGATTTCAGGTTCTTCCTCAAAGAACAAAAACAGGGAAAAAGAAAATTAAAAATCTATGTAGTCTTGTATAAATATGGATGATGTCCCCAGGGAGACTTCCTAGTGGTTGAATCATGGGAATAAAGTTGGAATCCCTACTACAACAAACGGTATGAACCCATTTTCTCCAGCCTTAATGAGCAGGATCACATGGGAAGCGTGTCAAGCTGGACAGGCTGATTGGTGGATTAGTCGAGGTGCGTGTAAGTTGACCTGGACACCACCCTAGAAAAAATATAAAGATACAAAAATAAAGATGGATGATACCTTTGAGAATGTTCATAACTCGATTAATTAGAGTGGACGGCTCTGTGCTTTCAAAAAGTTGAGCAGCATCACCAGCAACAAGTGCAATAAGTACTGGACCCCCAGAAACAGTATGGTAACTGTAAAATAAGAAGTACTCTCCTCGTCTATGGCTATAATTGTTGAGGCATCCGAACGTATCCAAGTCTTCGCCCCAAAAAACATGAGGGAATACCATAGCAACCTTATTCAGCAACCCAAATCCTAGCCTATCAATAGCTTCAAGCTTCTTCTCAGGTAACTCTGGTTCAAATCTAATTAATCTTCTTTTCAGTACCCCAAGAGGAACGGTACATAGGACCATGTCTGCCTGAAAAAGTTGGTCCCCAGCAATGACCTCAACTCCTTCATTTCCATACTTTATTGTCTGAACAGTCTTTCCATAGAATATAGGAACTCCTTTACATAATGCTCTGATCATACCCCAATTTCCACCAGCAAGAAAACAATGATCACCATCCATTTCATAAGGATCGTCCTGATCCCAGTAGGCAGCAGAGAGTTCCGAGAGGCATCCAGCATTTGCATACTCCAAGTTTGCAAAATGCCAATGCAGAAGTTGCTTCTCCTCTTTAGTTTTAGCCACACAATATAATCGTCTAAGTTTCTCCAAAACGGAGCCTAACGAGACATCATTAGCCAATCCACTTACGATTTTTCTCAGCTCAGTAACTTTGTCTAGTAGCTTATTGAAAATGAGCTCAACTCTGGAATCAACTACTGCATCAACAGGAGCTCCATCAGGCTTGTATAAAGGACACTTATCTCTAACCTTGTGAAGCGGAATGGAAAGTTGTCTAGCCAAAACACCCAAAGGATTCGCATGGATACCAGTTATAACACTGCCACCAAGATCCACAGCAGCAAACTTTCCCTTCCATCCCATTTTCTCAGTATAAACTCTCCCTCCAGGTCGGTTCCTACCTTCAAGGATACTTACCTTGAATCCAAACGACATCAGTTGCCTCGCTGCTGCCAAACCAGCGAGTCCAGCACCAACAATAATTACAGACCCTTCACTAGGTTCCTCAGGAAGATTAGATACAAATGACGGTGAAACCCCGAAATTTATATACCCATTACTCAAAAGAAAATCATATGCTATGGCCACCAATTGTTCATACTCAACACTTACAGTTTCCCTTATCCTTCCTTTGTTCAGCCAAATATGCACATTCTCCCTCCATTTTGCAAGAATATGGTTTCTCACAACGATGTAATCGTTTTGCTCTTTCCCATCGAATTCACTTACAACTCCAGCTTTTATTTCTTCTTCAAGAAGATCATCGATTGGGAAGCCCAAAGAAAGAGCAATCAAGGCCTCCTTTTCAGTTTCTTTCTCCAAATCTTTTTTCGTTCTAATCTTCTTACCCACCGAACCACCCAACTGCTCATCTATGAAATTATCCATCAAATTCTCATCATAATTCCTAGAAGCTATCCTCTTTCTCACAGGTCTCTTTGAGATTAAACCCCCTGAATTTTGGATTTCCATTTTTCTTTTCATTTTCTCTACAAATTGGTATTTCTACAATGATGTTACACTGAACTCGCCCTAATTACACCCTGAATTCACTTAAAAATTCCAAGTCTCGGCAATATGGTAACAATTCAATCTGCATAAAGTAAAACAAAATTATTTTCCAGAAAAACTGAAACTTGATATTAAAATTGATCACAGAAAGCTAGAAAAAAATGTAACATTCAGATTAGAATTTCGATTTGTATACGTAAAAGGAGTGACAAAATACTTCTACCTCAATTTCAAATTTCGAATAATATCACGGGAATTAGGAATTAGGGTTTATAATACACGAGAAAGAAAACTTACAATTTCATGCCAGTGGAGATCTGAAAGTGTTCCGGGAAGCAAAGAATTCACGGTGGAAAGGTTTACTCCGGCAACATTTGAAAAATCAATTCAGGGGAATTAGGGTCCGAATTTCGAATTGGGCTGGACTGCTTAAAATCTGTTGGGCCGAAGCTGGGTAAAGGTATCGCATGTGTATACTCCATATATCACTTCGTAAGTTTAGAGAGGTTGCCTAAAAACGTCCTTCTATTATCAACATTTTCTTTGTCATATGCAATTCATTTTTATATTTTAAATAATTTTCCATGAGTTTTTCAAAGATCCAGGCCTGCGCCGGCTAAAGGTAAAGTTTCGAGAGACGAAGATCACCTATATATACGAAATTAGACTATTATATTTGATTCTCGTACGATGAAGTTGTGAAAGTTGGTCAATTAGTGATCTTCAATATGATGAAGACTGAAAAATCATCTAAGCTCAACCAAAAGGATCAACAAGGAGCACAAAAACAACCAACAAAATATATGCCAATAATCACTTAAAACTCTTCAATTCATTCATCTCCCCCGACTACTAATGTTCCGTTTACAAATAATTTCTCTCTCAGAATCTCATCTATTGTACAAGCAAAACTGTTCTCTGTACATTAAGTCTACATCTTTGACACTAAAAAAACTCGCTTCCTTTAGAAAAGAATACATATTGTACAAGCACTGGTAGACTCAAGTTAAACCATCCATGTGAAGCTCATCATGCTTTTAATGAGAAAGGAGGAAAGGATGACCAAAGGTTTCAGGGTGGTATGCAGAAAGAAGAACTTAAAGCTGGAGGGAAGACGCACACCAAATGTGGACTAGGAGGATTGCAACAAATATTGGCCTTATCAACATTTGGCAATCCCAATTGAGGAGGACGAACGTATCCAGCAACCAGTGGCAAGCATAATACTGAAATAGTTATTCTCGATCCTGTCACAGTACACAACAAGTATGAGTACCCGCAGAGCACACAGTAATACAAGTTGAAAGTCAAAACAATGAAACAAAATGACTTGAAGAAACCTTGTTCTGTAGAGAGTATAACATGTCCCCTTTTCCTCCCAGCAATCATCCAGTGATCTGAATTTGCATGGACCTCGTATAGAACATCATCCTTGCAAGAGAAACAAAAAAGTAGGCACTTGTCATCTAAAGGAAGTCTTTTGTCCCATTTTGACATATATGGTATTACAAGTTAGTTTTACATGATGTGAAAAATTTACAAGAATAACCAGATCAAAAAAGATATACATGTGCAGCAGCAGCCAAGACTCGATTATGAATTTTACATAACTTCCTATGTTTCACAATTTCAATAGAAAATAATAAGCTTCCTGACGAGTCTAAAGTAGATGACGAGAAACTCGAATCCAGTAAGTTACCCAGATGATTGATTAGAAGGAGAAAGGAAAATTCAACAGTAAAAACAGCTCCGCACTAATGAAAAGTTGAGAAAGGATCGAAAAACTTTGTTACAGAAATTGCCAAAGAGGATTGCAGATCATCAGTACTTACATTGTTTTCAGAAGCTGCATTTTCCTCCAAACTCTTTAACCTTTCAACTCTCCATCTCATGCTAACAAGCTGTCCTACTTGAAGATCAGTTGAAGAAAGAGGTAGAAAACCGACTGCAAAGCAAGGGTCAAGCACAGGTCTCTGTAAAAGAAGAGAACTCTTGAAAATCAGACTCTGAGTCGATCCATCATGTCCACTTGGTTCATCAGCATTGGGGTCATGGGCACCAGCAGCTCTATTTCCCAAAATACCAAATCTAATATTTAAAATGCTCTCAGGACACTGGATCTCAGCTTCTTCTAAGCAAACCACAAAAGGAAAAGGAAAGAGTGAAAACTAGTGTCATGAAATATCATAAGTTGCTATTTAAAATAGTTCGATATGTTTCAAGAATTCGAAAAAGGTATGTAGCATGCATTTTCCTCCCCCATGTAATTCAAATTAATCCCTATCAACTGTCCACAAAGAAATATCCTTAGTAGACTCCAGAAGATATTTCCTCTTATTTTCTGCTTTTGGTCGATAGCTAATCAGAAGCATGCAGGGAAAAAAATGTTGTCCAAGATTTCCCCAGTATTGCAGAAAGTGAAGTGGATGATATGCAATAATTAGGCTCCCTACAATCGTATCAGTACATAACAGAGGACAAACTATTGACTGTCGAGTCTGTGACTAAGAGGGAAAATATAACAGGGCATACCTTCTATTGGTGCACTTGCCAGGCATACACTGAAGAGAATCCCAGCTCTAGATTTCGGAGAGATCACTAAGGGGAAGAATCCAGATATTGGCTTTTTATCACCATTTCCAGTGTGAGCAAAGCCTTCTTGAAGATCAAGCCAAGAGTCATAGATGGTCAATGTAGCTTGGACTTGTGATTGCAGTATCACCTAGACAAAGTAGGAAACAGTAACAATGAGAGTTAGCATTAATGAAAGTCATCAATTTCTCGACTCTGAAATGACACAATTCCGTAAACCACAGAACTACAGACATCAGAGACAACCGTCTGCATTTCTGGCAACAGCGATCCCGACACAAAGGATGCAAATTCAGATGGCTTCTTGCATCTCCTATGACTTTTCTTCTCTTTAAGTCACTTATTTTTCTTCTCTATTTCTATTACATAATCCTGACATCCAAAATACTTATAAATAACCAACTAATCAACAGAGAAAATGACTTCTCTAGCCTGTAACTGCTCACCCCCACGCCCCATCCACCCAAAAAGTCACCACCAAACATTAGTGGCAGAAAAAGATTACCTGCAAAAGCAATTTTCCATCAGCGCTTTTGTCCGTAACTCGTGTACTTACAGAGAAGGGGTCAGTGAAGTGCACAGCAATTGTCCTGCAAAGAAGTTAGATTCCAGACTAGTCTTACTAACAAGAATATGCATAAAAATGTGCCAAAAATTAGAAGTATGAAATGAAAAGTGGGGAAGGTTAACCTTTCAAATATTTGGTTCCGTGACACCCCAAATTCAAGTTTCAAAGCTATTGTTCTCAGTCCCTCCACTAGGTTCTGTCTCTGCGGAGCAACTGCACCTGATAGGTAAAACAGGTGTTTAGGAAGTGAAATAACAGATTTATGGAGCTGTGACTATGCTGTTTAAACCACCACTAGTTTATTAATCATCACCTGCAGGAGCACCTTTAGGAAGTTCATCACTGGTTGCACGCACAGGAATCCACAAAACAGAAGTTATGTTGCTTGCCCAATCAGGCAGCTCAATATTTCCATCATGAAGAGACATTTGTTTAACTTCGGGAGTAGCTGCGGAACTGTCATCATCTTTAGAACCTTCAGAATGGTCTAACTCATCTGTGCGCCCAATTACGTGCCTCTCAATTTCAATATTATGAGATTTTTCAATAGTCAACCCAGGACCAGTGTCTATGTGCAGAATTGCACCCTTGAGAGAGTAACTAATTGGCTTCACAATTATTCCAACCCACTGAGGTTCATTCATCAATAAAGCAGATGAAACAGCAGCAGTAAGATCAACCAGAGACCTTGGCTTGAACACCTTTCAAAAAAGTTCAAGAAATATAGAAGGCCTTTCAGATAATCATTTTGAGAAAGATCATTTTTCTTTTTGAGAAAGATTTCAGATAATCATTCTGTATAATAAATTGTAGAGCATTAGCATACAAAAGAATCAATAAGAATATTTGAGGATAGAAACGAAGGATGGCACTCTTCCTTTTGGAATACACATCCCAGCCTTCACAATTCATTTTTTCGTCTCTCCACTTATATAAAAGATCCTTTACCTTTAAGATTGGCCTTGTTGGTTTCTCATAACTCATAAAATCATCACTATCTGCAGGAGCACCCTTTGAAAAGCTGTGAGATCTAAAACTTAGTAAACCAATTTTCCCTGTAAGAACCCCCAAAACATAAGAACCGGGTCTCTGCGGAGGTAAATTGATCATGATTGTATTCCTTCCAGGCTTTAATATCGTCTCACCGGATCTTTTTATTGCCTGAGAAAAAAGCTCATAAAAGCTTATTGCACTAGAAGATGCAGTTTCTAAAAACTACTTGAGGAGATGCGATAGAGAGTAAACAGAATACCTTAATACCCTCATCGGTATTAGTTGTGGCTGTGAGAGTTAGACTAAGTGATTCTAGAGTAATGTCATCAGGAAATCCACTCCATACAACGACGGAGAGTGTACCAGGATCTCCATCACAAAGCTGCAGTGGTGGTCCAGGATTGCCAGAAAATGTTATCAGTGAGGACACATCTAGAGGCACGGTGTTCTCCATCTCACTATGAGCAAGACGAACCACTTCAGACTGAAATGCTTGACGTTCCTTGCTGGAGAACAATCCTTTATCCAATGAGAGCAATCTTACACATGAAGATAGATAGCCAGCTTGATCACCAAGTTCCTTTTGGCACTCAGCTAAATTGGGAAGGACCTCAGCTAAAAGATTCTGCCATCCTTCACCAGAATAAAGAGCACAAACCTTTTCATACAATTTTGCAGCAAGATCATAATTTCTGTTTTTATGGAACACGGCTGCAATTTCACCATCAAGTACAACTCCATGCCTCTTCCACCATGAACGATGATAGTTGTTGGCAGCTCCTTTTGACAGCTCCAGGTATTTTTGCTGAGATTAAAACTGATTAGAATTGCATAAAGAATGAAGAATATAAAACAAAACATGACTCTACATAAATACAAAGGATTATCTGCTGCTGAATAATGCATGTCAAGGTGTCCAATTCACAAGCAATTAAATAAAATATATGCAGAACTCCAATTAGTGGTATCATGCCTATTCACAAGTAGTATACAGAACTGTATTCCAAGAACCATTACTATTCAAAGGTACGCATATAGCCCTGAGAGAAGATAGGAACCTCAAATTCCTGGACAGAAGACAATGATTTCCACAGTTCTGCATCAGAAATTGTACTCCGCAAAGCATGTTCAGCAGCAACACAAATTTCTGAAAGCCTCAAAGGTCGGCTCATTGAGTTCTCAAAGTTTCCAGGAGAAGAGTTAGTTCTTGACATTGATATCGACTGTGATTTTGCTGGTGAAGACGTTGAACCTGAGCTGTCAGCAGATGACGACAAGGTAAGAGCTCAGCCTTTGAGGTTACAACAGAACTTATGAAAATGTGAAGCCTCTTGGGGAAACTAACACCAATGTTCTAATCTAATTTTAGATTTTTTACTATATGGCTTCAGGAAAACATCCTTTAGTCAAAAGAGTAGTAAGAAATAGATGAAAATGACACGAGACATCCCTTTTTATGTGCCCTGCTTTCTCTTAATGATTTTCTAAGGAGATAATTCTTGGACTAAAAGAATATTTTACACTCATGTAAGCCATAGTCTTTGTCCATGCATCCATCTAATTACACCTTGAAGGGGCCCTTGAGCAATCAACTAAAACAGTCTATCTAGCTTTATAACCTCCAGTAATTCACTTAAATTGGCACAGGCATGTTTATAAGTAGCATTATTGTTCACCTTACTGATTGTTCCAACAATGTGTTGTTGTTTATGAAAAAACAGCAACTTTCAATTGCACAATAGTGATAAGTGAAGCCGAAACGTATTGAGTCAAGAATGTAAATAGGAGTTGTAAGCTTGTCGCTCCCTATACAAGTAATATAGGAAATTATCAAACTTCTTACACGAGAAAGTATCGAACTTCTAAAATTCCCAAAACATGGCAACTGATAATCTAAAAACAGCCCAATCACCCAACCTTTGCCTTGTTAAGTATGGATGCACTTAATTAAAAAATACAAATAAAGCATTCATCTTAATCAATCTTCATTACCCATCAATTGCATTTGGATGTCCATCAAACATTTCAAACACATTCCCAGCTGAAATAGAAGCTCTTTTCCGATTTGCTTCTCGCAAAAGTACAGATGGTTCTAGAGGCAAAGGCTTCCTCTGAATACCAAAATGCTTAACCCGCAGACTTTCTTCAAACATCATCTGCAAAGAAAATGTGGCCAATGGTTTCAAAAGGCATTTCAATTGTAAACATAAATGCAAATAATGTCAAAAGCGGATATTGGGCCCATTATTGCTGGCTTAAGCAGACCTTTAAATTTGAAAAGTGCCAAGGATGGCATGATTAATATGGGGCGCAGGTATGCAAGAGAAACTCAAATGTTAGTCAGTCTATTGTAAAAGTATTCACCTTGCCAATGGCACCATTAACTTATATTGGAGGTCAGAACATGGAAATTTTATCTCTTCTACTTGCAGCTCAAGTAATATTAGCTATTTGGGTACATCAACGTTTTGTCAAACCTCTGCTTTTTTAGTTGTTTAATATATGTCAGTGGGTTGCCTATATGCAACATATTCCTTCGTAAGTTTTTCTCTTATCCTACAGGATGATTCCTAACTGATCTTTCAAAAGTCTGAAGGTTGATGAGAAAGGAAGAATTTTACTTTACAAACCACATGCCCTTTCATACGCATCTACTCATTAACTTTAGCAATCACCAATCTTAAAATTTTCAGCTAGGTAATTGCTCTAGGAGAAAATCAGTTCTTCTCGTGCATTCTCCACACCCCAAAAGAATGGTATGCTTTTAGATGGGCATGTCTTTCTGGTTTATCTTCAATGACCAGGAGTAAAAACACACCTTTTCTTTCACAAGCACCTCAGATGAAGCATCGGGAGGAAGAGAAGGCCAAACCCCTGGCTTAGGCCAAGGCAGCATGCTAAGTGAAGCACTGCAAAAACAAATGAAATATACATGAGCTTTCAGTAAATTAAACAGCCTTTATTGTATGACTAGGATTACTCTACTGTAAGATAGTTGGTTCAGAAAAATGCCCCAATACAAGAAAAGGGTGTTGTCAAGAGCAAACAGTGCGAGTACCTGTTCACAGGACTTCTTTCAATATGTAATCCATAACCAATTAAATATGCCAGCCGCATGAACTGCCAGAACCATAACAAGCTTCAACGGAAGGCAGAGAGTAATTTTTTATAAATAAAAGCTAAAGGAACAAAAATGGAATCCAGAATCAAAATTATTTGAAAATTTGAGCAAAATGACAGCCCTATAAGCTAAATACACGTGAGCAGCATTTCAAAACTCATCAGAAAACAAATTACTCTGAACAACAGAAGCATTTCAAAATCATCAGAACAACAAATTACTCTTAAGGTTAGTCTTCAGAGAACATCAGATGATACTTCTTAGTATAGATTAGTTTACCTTAGTACGACATAAAGAATAAAGGTCCCCCTGAACACGGTAAAACTCTTTTTCAATGTCAGGAGCCACTTGTCCATCTTTGTATTGAGAAGCAGTTGCAGTGATTAAAGCCAAGGAAGCGGTTATAACCCATACTTCACGCGTGCAGAAGGGCAATTTACTCTGAACAACAGAACCACATATGAAAAATCAATTTATCAACTACACCTCAATCCCAATAGATAGACCAATAAGAATCATTAAAATAAACATTCCACTCCATTTGGACTGTACGGGAAATTAAGTTGCCTTTTAAAGCAAATGATTGAATGAAAACTTAAAAAGAGAATATAAAATAACAAAAAAGGATTCAATCCTCATAGACAATAGAAAGGATGAAGCAGGTAAAAGAGAACTCATTACCTCATGAAGGGCCAATGCCTTTGAGAAGCTAATAATAAATGAATGCCCCCTTGATGCTACTTCAAATGGTCGAGTCAGCTTAAAGAGAAGCTGCAGGTATTAATGGAAAAATAAATCTTGAGTAACCATCATCAGAAAAATGCTTAAGATCATTTAAGTGCTCAAATGGTCGGATCAGCTTAAAGAGAAGCTGCAGGTATTAATGGAAAAATAAATCTCGAGTAAACATCATCAAAATAATGCTTAAGATAATTTAAGTGCTAGGAGAAGTGATCATCTATATTATTCCCTTTCAAATGTTTTTTATTGTTTGTAAGAGTGGAGGAGGAGGTGTGGGCATACTAGGAGACTATGTTGGTCGGACTCCTCAAAAATGTCACTGGGTGCGCATCGGATCCTCCAAAAGTAGTGCATCTTTTAAGGAACCGATATTGGTGCAGCTGCAAATTTGAAGAGTCTGAGTAACATATCTAGGAGAGATAAAATTAGGAAGGAAGATATCTAGGACAACGTAGGAATGACCTCTGTGGCAGATAAAATGAGAGAAGTGACACTGAGATGATTTAGGCGTGTGAAGAGGAACAGTGTAGATGCCTCAGTGAGGAGGTGTGAGAGGTTGGCAAGGGCGGGCATCATGGGAGGCAGAGGCAGGCTGAAGAAGTGTTTGGGGGAGGTGATTAGACAGGATATGACGCATCTTGAGCTTCCAGAGGACGTGATCTTAGATAAGAGGGTTTGAAGATCACGCATTAGAGTAGAAGGTCAGTTGACAGTCTAGTGTTCTTTCACTTTTCTGTGGAATAGGATTAGTGGTAGAACTTGGACCTTCTGCATTTAAACAGAACTTGGACCTTCTTTTCAAAGGTACAGATGAAAAATGATGACATCCAAGAATTGATGGTACCTCATATTCAGAACTTATTCTCATCAGATATCTGAGAAGTCCTATATTTTTCGAGCTACACACATTTACTAAATTAATATCAGGATCATGGCATTATTTTTTGAGAAAGTTAACATTCAGGATTATAGAAGGTTAGTAGGCAGTTGAGCGGTGTCTCGCTCTTCAGTGGGAATAGGCTTGGTGGTAGCCTAGAGCACCGTGTATGTTATCGTATTAACTTCTTCATGTAGTTTCTTGTTTTTTGATATTTGTTACCATATGATGATACTATTCCTTTTGTGTATTTTTTGTATTGCTTTCCATAGTAGTTACCATGTTTTTTTCTTCATCGTCATATTTCCTCGTTAATAACTATTTTGATTGATGCACTTGAGCCAAGGTTCTTCGAAAACAATCTCTCTACCTCCATGACTTGGAGGAAAGATTTGCATACACTAGACCCTCCCTAGACCCCACTTGTGAGATTACACTGGGCTTGTTGTTGTTTTCAACCACAAATAATCTGAATCTTTTCAGCAATAAAAACAGCAACATACACGTAGACTCTCGAAAAAACTAATTACTAGAAGAGGTTGCGAAAAAGAACTTGTTGTGCTCATCCAGTTAAAAGCCATTAAGGATCCTCAATATTACGATAGTTCTCATAGATCGTAGAGGAGGGCATTATATGGGTGGCACAATTCTTTTGCTGAATCTGACTCCATAGACAGCTTTATCATGTTATGGGACCACGGAAAAGTACAAGGTAGACCATTGAAGTAACAAAAGATCTTATAACAGATAAATCTATCCAAGATTGAAGTGATAAATTCCCTAGCAAGTTAATCAACTGAACTTCCTCCTCATTTTTAATGATCATCTTTGAGAATGCACATTATGCTAGAGTTACGAGTGCAACTATCACAGTGCCAAAAAGACCTACATGTTGGAGCATTACTAGAAATTACACTTGAGTTCCTTTCACCTTTTGCTGTGGGCAACTCTTTTGGCATGTCCCATAAGAGAAAGAAGGATGATGAATGCAAAGGAGCAGTGCAGTAATTTTCCTCCGACTGAATAAGAAAAGATTTATATCTTATCCAAAAACTAGCCTATTTTAATCATAGGTCTTGTCATACTTACATTTGATTGGCAGGCAAATAGATACTGCCTGAAGTCAAATTCCCTAAAAGAATCATCTTGAACAATCTGGTTAAGTGCTTTTTTTCCTGGGTTAAGCAATGCAGCCTGATCGTCGCCGCTGTCCATTCCTCCAAAGTCCCTCTGTTTCCCAGTCATATTCACTAATCAATAGTGACATATAAAAATCGGGTCAGTTATCAGGTTTAGCATCTTCATAACCAGAACACAACAGACAATTTGAGCAAATCAAGTTAGCCTAAATAGTACACTGCAAAGCATAATAGATATCATCACAGAATTCACAGTGGTTTCTCATGTTACAATCAAGAAAGAAAAGCCATCAATGATCTCACGCCATCAAATTATATGGATTTAGCAATGTATTTTTCACGCCAAATTTTATAGTACAAAGTACTACTATAAATCAGAATGCTCATCAATCAAAAAAGTATTTACTGTCAAAAGAAGTGCTGGAATGGAATTGATTGTGATATATTAAGGTTTAGCTGCAAGCATCTTGGGTCCAATGACTTATGAAGAGCATTAGGAGTGTAGAACATAATGCAAATTCACATATACATAGGTTTGACAAATGCCATAGCCATAGAAATATAGAAAACCCTAAAGAGATATTTGAGGATTCCTAAATTATGGTATTTCTTATGGAAATAGAATCTCTTGATCAGGCAGCACTGGCGACGTCTCCGGCATAAATGCAAGGAGGATGTATAGCTAATATAGGATCTTGTGGAACAGGATTTTATTCCGCAAGCGGTTCAGTACAAACTAAGAAATTTCTAACAAAAGGTCGGAACTCGCTGATAGGGAAGGAGAGAAAAACAAAGCAATACCAAGAGCTCCGTCAATCTGTTGTTCATTGATAGACAAAGCTCTCTCTTTATCATCTATTGCCAGATGCAACATCCTTTTTCCTTCTCGCGAACCACAGGAGCAAAGCTCATTTTCCTTTCAGGGTGAAGCAGTGCATAAAAAGGGGCTGGCCCGTCAAAAGTCCGGTTCCTTTTATTTCAGACTTCTATGGAAAAAAGTATCTCTTTATGACTTCCCTATTGGAAGTAGGGGAAACAAGTCCCATCAGTGGCATATGAAGCTCATTGTCTACTCCACACCTTCCTCCCTCCACCCCTGTCCATTCCACCTACCGGCCCCACCACCGCTCCCCACCCCACCTCATCCCACCCACATAATGTTTTTCTGGATTCCATATACATGCTCTTGCACAATATTTCTTTGCTTACCAAACACTAGAAAATAAGTAAGAAAATCCACTCATTTTCCACAAAAGTATTTTCTAGGAGAACATTTTCCTTCATACCAAGAAACCTGGTAGCATAACAAGAAAGGAGGAAAACTAGTAAAGATGGCTAAGTAAAGAGGTCAACAGCAAACAAGAAAGGTGAGTATGTTTTCAGCAATAAATTTAAACAATTAACATTAATCCATCATGAAGATGAAGAGGAAAATAAAAAGAGTCAGCCATTAAGCACCTGTTTCCAAGTAGCAGAGTTCTAGCTCGTCATATTCACGTAATGCATCTTCATGGAGATGAGCAATCTCAAACATAAAAGCCAGACTCTCCTGTTAAATGAGAAAAAGTTGTTAGTGAAAGTCCAGAACATGGATCCTCTCGATAAAATCTAACTCTAAGCAAATAATGCAAATAGTTTGAGGCAACTCTACATAAGCATAATATAATCGCTTGGATAATCTAAAGCTAACCTACTAACTGATATAAAGCATAAAGCAAATTCATTACTACCGAGACGATCAAATGATCTTCAATAGAAGATATATCACACTAAAATGCCTTTCCAAACTGGAGTTATTATTTACTAATCTCTGAAATCACGTGCAGATTGTTAAACAAAGGAACTTTTCTATATTCGTGAATCCAGGCACAAGCATGATAGCATCTGACAATCCTGCTAATGATGAAGAAAAAATTTAGGATCACACTGAGAATATTGTTGTTGCGGTAGTATTACCTTCAAAATGAAGAAGTTACAGAAGTTCCACACAGGCATGAAACGCTGTTCACTGAGCTTTCGTATTTCTTCTTCATAAAACTGAATGCGCCTATCAAGTGTATTTCTGATGCATTCCATGATCTTGGCTTCCAAGTCGTCCCAGAAATTTGTATCAGGCCCATGAAAGTCTAGTTTGCAACATCTATACAAAGCATATATCCAAATAGGTTAGAGAGGGAACTTATTTGGGGAGTTGAGATCCAGGTTATTTGTAAAAGGAAGAACCAAAATATTGGCTGGGTAACACTTCTGTCTCCTCTCAAGGCAATTCAATCTCTCTGATTTCACGTAATTTTAACATGTTATTTAACCAAATGCTTTAACTGGATAACTACCATAGAGATGTGAAGAAAATACTAATGTAACTCAAGACAGATAACCGTAAAGAACACAAGCAGTGAAAGTTGACTGTATGGCAACCTGTTAAAGGAAAGGTAGCTTAGTGACAAAATCCATGAGAGGAAGAATGGTAATAATCTATTAGCCTTCTCATTAGAAACACTACATAACCGTCCTTCATGATGATTTTTAGAAAGTAGATGCACTAATGGTTTTTATTGACTGGAAGAAGTAAGAACTAAGATTGAGATGGGGTACATTTCTATACCTCTCACAAGATGCACTAATGGTTTCTGAAAAGTATATAAAATATTTTTCTGATATTTCCCATTTAGTCAACTTATTTGTAAAGAGAGAAAATTCAGGACTTGCAAAACAATTTTTGAGATGCATGGGTGGCACTGAATCAGCACACTTGTTAATTGCATCAGAACTCATACAATTTGTAGCAGGGGAACACCTTTCTCTCTTCTTGGAGCTAAAATCAACTTCAAGTTTAGCATATACTTTTTTTGCCATCTTGGTGGACTGATCATTGTGAGCTGCTGCTTTAGACACGAACACGATGAACCATTCCCGTTCATCATTTTGAACTATTAACTTGAGGCGTGGCTTGAGAATAGTTTTGAACTCATCAAGATCCTAACAAGGAAAAAGAATCATCAAGTTCTACAGTATACAAACAAAAAACTATCTTCAAAAGCAAAAGTAGAATAAATATTGGATGTTAATTAAGCAGTGTAAGCTAGAAGAGGCTGTCAAAAAAGAAACTTGAGTTATCAAAAATAAAACTCAAAGGACCATCAAAAGTTGGAAGCACCAAGGTGAAAGCATGTCAGGGTTGTTCCTTAACTGCCAATTATTCCCTCACTGAAGAGGCCAAAGATTTTTAGCAAAACTGGAACTTCTTGTCTACTTCAATTCCTTTTACAACAGATGAATGCTGAAATATAAGCAGCAACCTTAAATGTAAGATCATGTTATCTGCCGCCACTGTAGAAATATCCAAGAAAATGAGTTTGAATGGGTCACTACACTAACTCAGTTCATGGGTATAACCAAGTAGAGGCCTCCTCCTTACTAACTACACATTTAATTTGTCTGATTCTATTGTTTCCCTTGATATGCCCTACTTTCTTTGTTTTCTCCATACAGATGCAACTTGGCAAAAAATACCTCCATTTCAGCCACCAACCGTATATGAGTTAAGTCCTCTCGAAACAGGAATATAAACTAACAACGGTAGCTCCACTTGCCCCTTTAAGTTTTAATCATAATTTCCTGATTCCACTATTCAGTCTCTTGGTTCAAAGAATAAGTCCACGTAAATATGACAAGGGATACTTTTTTTTTTTATGAAGTAAATATGACAAGGGATACTTGAAAGTACTGAAAAGATATTGGGACAACTCTATCCACGAAGGTTTATGCCGATGGGATGAAATCATGTAGTGTTTTTTGTCTTCGTTATGATATGAACCTTAAGACCTCATGGTTCTCCCCTGATCATTATGTCACACCATTGGATGCATTATCATTTAAAATACTTGAAATGTATAATACAATTGCACAGATTAAGCTAAGTACATATTTTCTTTACTTATCCTTTTTTATAGGAAAGATAAGTCATGTTATTTTCTCTATAAAACATCTTTCACTGTTCAGTTGCAATACACACCATCATCTCTCCAAATTCTAAACAACTGCATCTTTTATAGTAACAACAACAACCCACTCAAGGCTATTATATATTGAACAGCAATGCCAAGATAGAAAATTCAACTTTAAAAAGTCAAGTATGCTTTCTACCTCACAAGAGACAAGAACCACAGTGGCGTATGGCTCTCGGAACCAAAATAATGATTGCTCTTGAGGAAATCGACTACGAAGTCTTGAATCTGTGGTCAATATGTATTCAGCTGGCAGTTCATCCACAAGCACAGGATTGCGGGTCTTGTTATTTAGAAAAGCTCTCTTGAATGGCAAATGGTCTTCAAACCCTTTCTTTACAAGAGGCCATAAATCACTGACATCTTCAACTGCAAAGTAATTTATTGGAAAAATGAAGTGGAGCAACTTACAAGATGATGCACAAAAAACAAAAAAAAAATTACAAGACTCACAAGTCATAGAAGCTCACAGAGCTCCAAATTAAGGTTTATACTCTAGAAGACCAGTAGAAGCAAAAAAGGGCACAAGATATTAGTAGTAACATATCTTCCCTTCAAAAGAAAAGGAGAGAGGTGACTTATTCAAGTACAGGTACCATATTTTGATAGAGTACAGACTTACGACCCATAGCTGTATCACATCATTCATATACATGCATTTCCAATCAACTACCACTCAATCACAAGCTAATTCCATTCTGCTATATAAATTCTCTTAATCCATTTAGCCAATTTCATTTCGATACTAAATAACTTGTCTTTTAAGGTAAACTGGGAGTTGTCTAAGACTAGATGTTCCCTAAATCTCACTCAACATGGAGTCTACCCTAAAAAACACTGGACCTAATATTAACTGTAACTACAAGACAATGCACTAATCCAAAACTACTTAGTATCACCAATTTAGATCCTTCCAATCCATTGTGTTCCGCTATTATCTAACTTTATATTAATTTCAATAGATTAATCAAGTTCTGCAATGTTGGCTATCTATATCTGACATATAACTAACTAGTAAGCATTTCAAAATGATCCAAAACTAGGAGACACTGATCCATCACGTTGCTGATATAGTTGAAACGGCAGTAGCCGGTGCTACCGCCAGTCATTGCAAAACAACAATTCAAATTACTACTACTACGATGAAGCTAGGGTTTGTATGAAATAGAAATGAGAGATAAGATTTGTTTACCGGCAATGACGACGTGATCGCAAGTAGTTTTAATACTTTGAAACTGAGCTAAGAAGTTCGCCATTACTGATCTGCAGAAAACATATGTGTTGAACTGAGATCGGCAACTCCCGGAGACGAAGATCCTCTTTACGATTCGTTTCTGATTGATAATTCAGGCGAACGGAACAAAAAAAACTAAAAAAAGGGCTAAAGTTGAGATTTCTGTGTGTCAGTGAAAATTTTAACTGCTCACTGAACACTGATTTGCTCTCCATCTTCCCATTTCCACTCTGTTTTTACCTTGTTTGGATAATATGGCTATTGTTTAAACTTTTTCCTCTACTCTTTTGGACAATGTGGCTATTCTTTAAACTTTTTCCTCCACTCTTTTTGTCAATTTGGTTATTGTTTAAACTTTTTCCTATATACTCTTTTGGACAATTTGGCTATTGTTTAAACTTTTTCCTCCACTCTTCTTTTGTATCCAATTTGGGACATTTGGCTAATAGTATAATTGGCTAAAATATGTAATGAATTTGAATGGCCTTTGATTTTCTAGTAATTAATAATGAATTGGATGAGTTGTTCATTGTAATTTTGAATGAACAAGGTTAAATGCTTTTATTGGATTACTAAGCTAGTAAAAACCAATTGTGTGTTTTTGGTACGAAGAATAATGTTTTTCCAATTTTTATTTGATTGGATTAATTTTTCTTAAAGTTAAGGAAAATAGTTTTTCTACATAAAGTATTGAAAAATATTTTTTAAAACTTTCTTTCAGTGTCACCAGTCACCACTCAACTCAAGTTTCAGATCCGATCTTGACCCATGACTCAACTCCCAAGTCCTAATTCTAAATAGGACCTACGACCTAAAAACCGACTCTTGCTTTATGTTCGCTAATTAAGATTTGACTCGCGACTCGAGACGTTGACCTTGACCTTGACCCAACCCGAGATCGACTCGAGATCCGACTTTTATCCTTGGCCTAGGATCCAATTTTGACTCTAGCCTAAGACCCAACTCTGACCTGACTTGAGACTCAAAGTCCTAACTCTCACCCTTGATTCCTGATTTTGACCCTAATTTAGGACTCAACTTTCAAGCCCTATTTTCTACTATTGACCCTCAATCCATGACTAACTACATAATTTCTAACTTTATACTTGACCTCAACTCTGACCCCAACTCAAAGTTTAACCTGACCTTGACTTCCGACTCGTGGTCAAGGTTAGGTTTGTGTAGGAAATCAGTTAGAATCTTTGTTTGAGATCAAGGTCGAGGTTAGATCTTAATTTAGTCTTGAAATTTGGGTTGTGGTTAGGGTCGATTGCTTGGTTTAATTATAGTATGACCAGGGTTAAGACGAGGAACAAGTTTTGAGATGGGATCGAGGAAAGGTTTAGGTCAGGTCTTGAGTGAGGTTGGATTTTATGTCTCGAAGTTAATGTTGTGATCAAATAAAATCTTGGGTCACAGACGGGACAAGGATTCAAGTCCGTGTTAAAGGGTGGAGATTCAAGTTCGGTATTATAGTATTAGCCTAGGTTATCGATATTTCCTTCTAACGGACCAAACGCTAGAAACTAATTACTTTAGGATATACTATACACATTATAATTAGTACTTCTGGAAAAAAATCAAAAACTTACTTACTACTATGAATCATAATTCAATCTCGAGCAACTTAAACCTAAACTCATTTAGCTAGAAAAGATTTCAACTTAGAAACTTAAACCATATTATATTACATAACTTGTGAAAACAATCAACAAGTCCATCCAAGTCTTAAATAACAAACAATGCACTAATATGGAATTTAATTTCATAATAAAAACTGATGAATTATAGTTGGATATTATATGAAGAAGATTTCTAAAAATCCTTTGCCTCAAGAATTTTCCAATGAAAACAACTTGGAATATACTTATTTTATTTTATGACTAAGGATATAATATTATATTTTATATATACTAGACTAGAAGACTTTATTTGTATGGTTTAAAGGGCAGCCAACTGTTATTATTATCTCCTAGTATATTTGTAGACAAAATATTGTAGCCTCCTTGCCCACAATAAATGACCCTAATTATTTAGGAAAAAAATCAACAATTATTTGATGGTCTAAAAGAAAAATATTTAGGAGCCCACCAGTATAAATGTGTGAACTAACTATACTCTCCTAACTTTTTTCGAATCTTATTTTGACCCATCTCTGTCCCACAATTTAATGAAATTTGATGTTATATTCTGGAATATAAATGTCAAGAAAAAGTCTACTTTCTAAATAAGTGATATCAAATTATCATAAAAGATATAAATTTTAAAATATGAATATATTTTTGTTAAAAGGAAATTTCATATACACGTAATTAAATATAAAATAAAAAGAGGAGAGAAGATATCAAAATGAATCGACTATGCGGATCATGACTTCGCCAATCAATCTACAACACTCCAAGAACGTTATTTTCCTTTTTCTATTAATTTTTTTCTATTATATTGAAAAAGTTATTTTCCCTACAAATATGCATCACTATAAATCATGGGAGAATAAATATCATCATGTTTATAAATATATATAAAAAACTCAGTATTAAATATATTCTTTGCCTTTGCTAAGATTTCTTTACCTACTTTTAGGAAATAGAGAAAAAATTTATTTCATATAGAGAAGTCCAAGTGCCAAGTTGACCATGCGATGCACCATTCTTAAATTAATTTAAAGAAAATACACTAACGTGGTACTTCCAATTTTAATGATATAAATTAAATTTATGTATTTTTTATGTTAAATTGGTCCATATTCTGTGATAAACTTTATTTAAAATATAATTTTTTAACTTTTTACATTTTATTATTAATCGAAAGAATTTTTTTGACCAACCATATCATATACTTCTATTCGTAACCAAAATAATAATTTAAAAATATCGAATTATCATATTTTTAGACTTTGCTCAATTATTGGCTATGATTGTTCTTACGTTGCTTGAGGCTAGCGCAGTCGCACAGGAAAAAAACATGTAAGCTCCACCATAATCACCTGCAACCCACATGTCTACCAATCAAAAACCACCTTATTAAAGTCGAACATGAGAATTAGTGAAAACATTTCTAAACTTAGATTTGAGTTACTTTTTTCATCTCCGAATTATTGAAAGATTTTAAAATATTTTTTTACCTTATTAAAACTAAATTTAAATATAACTTCAATTTTGTAACATAAGTAAAATATATTTTTAAATTATTTTCTTTTGTTAAAAGCATTACATTTTTAAAATTATTTATAATTCGTTGAAATTAATATTCAACATGTTCCCGTGTGACAACATGAGGCAAAAAAAGAAAAGAGAGAGATGTGGTTTCTCTAGCTTTTAGCATAGCGGGCCTCCCGTGGGAGGGCTCGCACAATAGACTATTAGCTTAGTGATAGAGCGCACCCCTGATAATTGCATCGTTGTGCTTGTATTCCAGTCATCAAATATTAGAGGATCATTTTAATTATCCTATAACGCGAAGTACCTGATCACCAAAGTGATATTCTTCCATATAAAATTTCTTTGTTCTACTGTTAGCTAGAACAGAGAGAAAGAAGGTGAAGTGAGCTTTGATCTAAGATTTTTCCATTTCAATGGCGACCATCAATGGCTTGACCTCACCACACCCCTTTCTCTCTCTACAAAAATCCAATCTAAAGCCCTTTCTCTCTCTGTCAAAACCCATGAAGTCTCAATTCTTACTCAAAGGTCTTAAACAGCAGAATCAGCAGTTGAGAGATTGGGCTGTAGTGGCTTCGGTATCAAACGAAGCCGACGTGATTCGGGTCCAAAGTTCTGACGTTATGGACCAGCAAAATGGGGTTGTAATTGGGTTGGAAAGAGAACCGGAATTAGGGGGCGGAGATATGGGTATTGTAAATCAGGTGGTGGGTGGGTTTGGAAATGAAGGGAGGTTGTCGTTTGAAGGTGGTGGTGGGTTTTCTTCGGCAAGTGGTGTTGGTGGATCAGAGAGTAAAGAGGAGGATGTGGAGAAACTTATTGATAGAGCTATAAATGCAACTATTGTGTTAGCTGCTGGATCTTTTGCTATTACTAAATTGCTCACTATTGATCATGATTACTGGCATGTAAGTTACATATCACTACTGTTTAAATAACTTGGTATCTGAAAATTTGATTCTTGCTGATTGTTATGAGCATAAACATTTGCATATGGTTTTAGAGGTTTCTTATCTTTAATTATCTCAAAAACTCAGTTTTTTTAGTTTGTTTTGATAACTGTGATGTCCGGTCTATCTTGTTTGCGCCTCAACTAATTCCATGTGGATAGCTACCTCCCCTACCAGGAACACTGTCCACCAAGACAGATGAGAAGAAATCAACTAGTGTTTTTGTCTTGATTTGAATCTCAGACCTCGTGGTTGTCAACCCACTCAATTAACCACTAGGCCACAATCGTGAAGAGGTAATGAAAAAGGATAAAGGAGAAACCTTTCCAGCCTAAGCTAAAAAGATATCTTTAATATGTATAACTTGAGTATCCAAGTACCTTCTTAATGTCTTTCAGTCTTCTGTGGTACAAATCATTTGCAGCTTAGTCATGAATTTCATGTCGTCGTTATGTACATGTGTACAGGGTTGGGATAAGATGTTTATTTTGTATCTGCTTTTGGTCTAATTGGAGAATGTGACAATTCTATGCAGTCTAATTTGTGTTGGGCTTTGTTGCTCATGGGTGATGATTGCATATTTCATTTCATTCAGTGTATAGAACTGTCGATTAAAAATGTTAAATCCTAATTGCTCTTTCTTGATTTCAAGCACTTTTATTTCTTAAACTAGTTAGATCTTTGATAGATTGACAAGGAAATGAGGAATTGCATATGCTTATAATACTTATACTAACACCCTTCGGGGTGACCCAATGGTTTGGGCTTGGGACTTCCATGATGGAGGTCTCAAGTTCGAAACTCCTTGCCGTTTGCATATGCTTATAATACTTATACGGACACCCTTCGGGGTGGCCCAGTGGTTTGGGGTTGGGGCTTGGGACTTCCATGTTGGAGGTCTCAAGTTTGAAACCCCTTGCCAGCGAAAGCTAGGGGTTTGCCTTCTAGCTCGAGTTCATCATGCCGGGCTTGCCTAATACGGGTTACCTCTCCTATGTGGTTTGTGAGCTATTACATACGAGCAGGATTTTGCCCTGTTCGCACCCAAAGGACAATGGCTGCGGGTTTCCTTTGTCATAAAAAAATAATCATACTTATACTGACAAGTTTGTTATTATTCCTTGTATCATTTTTTTTTTCTTATAGTTATATATTCCTATACTTGGATTTCACCACATTGAAACATATTTGTTTATTGTGGAATTAGTTCTCGTTATTTGTGGAGCAATTTGTAGTAATGTAAGCTCAAGTACAAATTTTCCAGGGTAATATAGCTCATTATCCTTCTTTTTCAGGGATGGACCTTATTTGAGATATTGAGATATGCACCTCAGCACAACTGGGTTGCATACGAGGAAGCGCTTAAAAGAAATCCAGTTTTGGCTAAAATGGTTATCAGTGGAGTGGTTTACTCTGTTGGGGATTGGATTGCACAGGTTACTGGGGATTGAATAGAATGTTCTGCAAATGCCATCAATCGCTTGAAATTGTTTTTTGCCACAGGTATTGATTAGTTTTCTCTATATTTGTTGCAGTGCTATGAAGGGAAGCCTCTTTTTGAAATCGATCGTGCACGTATGTTGAGATCAGGCTTAGTTGGATTCACGCTACATGGATCCCTCTCTCATTATTATTATCAGTTCTGTGAGGTACTTCTATTTTCGAACGTTTCATACTTCCATGACTGTGGAATTATAGGTTTTAATTGTTCTGGACTAAGCAACACACACTGATTCGTATTAGGCACTGTTTCCATTCGAAGATTGGTGGGTGGTTCCTGTCAAGGTTGCCTTTGATCAAACTGTTTGGTCAGCAATTTGGAACAGCATCTACTTCACAGTTTTGGGAATTTTACGTCTTGAATCCCCTCTTGCTATTTTCAGTGAATTGAAGGCTACGTTCTTGCCAATGTTGACGGTAAGAAGACCTTCTGCTCTTACTTGTTGCTTCAGTTACAGTATTACCTTCATATAATTGAACTTATTTCGCATCAAGCAGAGGTTCTTAACATTACTGTTTCTTGGTTTTCATATCTATGAATTTATCATGTTATTTACCTTGGCGATAGTTGCTAATGTGCTGCTCATGTTCATTTTCTCTTCAGTTTTGTGGCATTTATTCTTTGATCTGGTCCATATTTCTTTCATAGTTGAACATTAGTTTGCATTTTCAAAGAAGATTTCTACTTCAGGGTGTTCATTTGAATCTTCAAAATACTTCACTTGTCCAAATTAAACCTATGCGGTGTTGATAAATTGACATTTGGTGTGCAGATCGGAAAGTGATTGAATGATAGTATCCTGCAGTTTACATCCTTCATATTCGTTGTTGCTTGCATTCATGCTTCTATTATGCAACAAATGCATCAGGATGCCCTTTTAACTCAGATTCTCTTTATGTGGCTCATTTTCAGGCTGGTTGGAAGCTGTGGCCATTTGCTCATCTAATTACATATGGTGTAATTCCTGTTGAACAAAGGCTTCTTTGGGTTGACTGTGTAGAACTCATTTGGGTGACAATACTCTCAACGTAAGCATCCCAAATTCAATCACAATTTTTTACTTTTTTGATGCATGGTATTCAAAGACTCAGTTTCGGAAATACTATAAGCATGTTGGCATGAATAATTCAATAATGTATTCTTTGGAGGTAGTTAATTTTGCCAAAGGTTTTGTATTGGATGTTATCTTGGTTATGGAAATTGATGGTGGTCCATCTTTACTCTCCTTAGTATATATGTCAACTCCCCAAGGTTTCCTATTCTTCAAGAAGATGTTATCCATGGACTATTTAGAGGCAGGTAGATCAATCACTCCGCTTTAGTCTTTTCGCACAGGAATAATTACGTTGACTTGCTGTCAGCTGTGAGAATTAGATTTCCTAATGAATGGTTCATCTACATGTTATTACTGCTTGTATTTGTTTTGTTTGTCCAATCGGTAGGACCTATCTGTAGTGCCCTACGCTATTTCAAACTTTGATGACAAATAAATGTAGATGGAACTACACGAGGTGTGAATCATGTTCTGACTTCATTTGTTTTTTTTTTAATCTATTAGTTATTCAAATGAGAAATCAGAATCTAGAGTCTCTGAGGTGATCGTAGAAGCAGAGGCGCAACCTCCCTCAATAAGCCCACCACAGGTATGTAAAATAGCTTCATACTCGCACAATCTGGATGTATGGTAAAGTTGTATTGACATAGTACCTAAATTCGATGTGTTTTAGGAGTAAATGAATTGAAGAGCAATGAGACAACCAAAATTTGAGGAAATGTATAGCTTTGAGGTGATGTAGCTGCAGATACTTGCTGTACCATACTCTCAGAAAACGTCCTCTGGGATACTCGTTTATAATTTATGCATACTGCAAGCAGCCCTCCTTCCTCCGCGTATGTACACAAATTCTTTTATAGTAATTGTAAAATAGTGCAATCGCGACCTCTAATGTTCGTGCTGAAGTTTCTGTTGAAACTTCCATAATAGAAGTATATAGCTTATAACATAATATTAACTATGTTGAAGGATCATGAAATATGAATGAAGTGAACTTGGTGGTTCAAGCCTGAAATACATTGTCTGTTCTTCTCTTGTACATTTCATTTCACTTGCAAACAACAACATACTCGATGTAATCTCACGGGGTCTGAAGAGGGTAAGATCTCTACGTAGAGATAGACCTTCGGCTCAAAAGAAAGAATGATGCAATACTTAAAGCACTTCTTCTACATTTTCTTCACAAAAAAAAAATTGAAATTGCATTAAGCTACCTTATATTTTGTTTAATAGTAAAGCTTTCCCCTCTAGTTCTCGAAATTATACTACAGCCCCATGTCTTGGAATATTGTGAAAATTGCAACAACTTACAAGTAGTAGAAAAAAAGTTGGATACTTCTATTTTGGAAAAAAATCTGCGCGGACTTGTTTTAAAGCGGATAATATCATATTATGTTAAGAGTATCTTCGAACGGTTAAGCTCAACAACAATGTTTCTTCCTCAAACTTTTCAGTATTTGAAAGTTCTATTTTCAAAGAATTCACTTTTTTTTATGACGATGATGATGAATACCACGTATGTATTATAAGGATGTATTTGTCACTCATAGTATCACGTAACAGAGGTCATGTCTTGCCCCTCTCTATGTTCTTTTGGCTTATTTATTGAATTGAAATTTCGAGAGAATTTTGATTTTTAAAAAAAAAGATATTTTTACGCGAGGTGATGAAAATGGGCTCTTACAATTAGTATAAGCATTTTTATCAAATTACCTAACACATTAAAATTTTACCTAAAAAAAGCAATTTTAGCTAAATAAAGATCCCATAATTTTAGGCTCTTATTTTGAGCTCTTCCTACCACCTAACGCTATCATCTCCCCTTTTATTTTACCTCTAGAAAACTAAGGAACGATAATAGAGGCGAACCACTGAATTATAAGTTTTTTAAAAGCGTGAGACATGATTTATATAATATCATAGTAAAAAAATAAAAATTTATATCTCATGAAAAAGTAAATTATCTTAAAGAGTAAAACTTAAAGAAAGCAAAAGTGTAAATGATTGTAATACCTAATTGAACAAAGGAATCAAACTTGTATATATATTTTTGCCTTATTAAATCATCTGATAAATAGTAAGTTCATATGATTTGATATAAATAAGATTGTGAAGATAAATATTTAACCATTGGTGCATGTAGAAAAAAGGCCATGATGTAGTCAATTTTCTCTAACCTACTAACATTAGGAGTCTAATCAATCAATTTATCTAGCAATTATTATTTGCTTAATCTTTGGCCATGGGCTTAATAATTATAAATAATAATAGACCTTTTTTTGGAAGTAATATACCATATATATCTATCTATCTATCAACAAGATAGTGCATTCACCACAATATCATTAAAATCAGTTTATGACAATGTATTATCATTTCAAGTGGGCTTAACAGAAATTTCAACATATTTATTGAAGTCATAAATTCAAACTGACCATCCCTTTTCAGCAAATAAATAATTTAAATAATATCTTTTAGACCCCTTTTCATTTTACTCAAAAAAGAATTTCTTAACCTCTAAATGTATAATTTTGAAATTGAGGTACATGAACTATTTTAATCTAACAAGTAAAAGATATTATTTTCTTCTTTTGTACACTTTGCAATACATATACGTACGTATGATACAACGTATTTCAGGAATGCAAAAAATAATACATATACCAAAAATCAGGTATTTCGTTGAACTTAC
Organism: Solanum pennellii; assembly: GCF_001406875.1. NCBI lineage: Eukaryota > Viridiplantae > Streptophyta > Magnoliopsida > Solanales > Solanaceae > Solanum > Solanum pennellii. The sequence continues at coordinate 76,989,672 of NC_028643.1, read as the reverse complement.
GTCAAGTAAAAAGATTTTAAAAAAATACATGCGTGTTCACACTTACATGTATACTTGTTGTATATATATGATGTGAAGCCATGATATTGATACATGCATTTGGATTCTTTTTAAATATTATGTTGCTAAAATAAGAAGTAGAGAAATGAAATCATATTAAAGTAGTTTTGTTATGTTTCCTTGAAAAGGAAATGCAATTAACATAATAATTAAAAAAAGAAAAGATTATATGTTTTTTTTTGGAGATAATGATTCCCCTTTGATGATAGTGAAATGGTCCCAAGTCAACAAAGAAAGAAAGGTAATTGTGAGGTAGCATCTTGTTGTCAATATTGTGAGGACCTATAGCTCTTGGAATATACTTTTGCCCATCTCTAATCCAAGAAAATGAGACTATAGAGATATAATCAAGAAAAAAGTATGACATCCCAAGTATATCTAGACAATATATCATGGAATTTTCTATTCAAATAATTCTATTATTTTCTTCTAAATACTAAAACCAAAAGCTCCTTATTAATATGTCAAAAGATGAAAGGCTTAAATTTTGACAGAGTCAAAAAAAACTTAGGTGATTTCCTTTTGTAGTCTGAGTTGAATTCAGGATTTAAACTCAATGAATTGAACTATTAAGTTCCTTATAAAACGAATTCATCACAATAACAACGTATATCATATTTAGTGTAATTTTACAAAACATGATTTGAAAAGGTTAGCGAGTACGCAGGCTGTCGTAATCCTATATTAAGTTGTACATAATTCATTCCGTTGTTAAAATTAAAGACTCTGAAATAATATTTGTTGAGATTTTAATATATAAATCTATATTTCGAAAATAATAGGTTCAAATGAACTTATAACAAAAACTGCATCTGCTTCTATTCATACCTAGTCTAATTGACAAAATTATTTAGTATCTTTATTTATGAGAAGTAATATGTATTTAAATTAAAGTTGAAGCGTGTATAAATTGATTCGAACATATTATAATTAAAAATATTATCATACTATATAAATTAATGGAAAAGGGATTGTGTTTTTTCCTCCTTTCTCTTTAAATATATAATACTTATATTGGATCCAATAATCTCATTGAGATTATCTTACTATTTGTTTGATTCTCTCCAAATAAAATAATTGCATCAATCATGTCATGTATACAATGTATGATCCCTCTAGAATATGTCACTATTAATTACTAAGCTTTCCACAACAACAAATGATTCTTATCTTTTCCCTTAACAAGATTTCTTTTCTTCTAAGGTAGCAAATTTCACTACTTAATTAATTGATATTCTATTCTTTTTGGAAATTAAAAATCAATTATTTATCAAAATAAGTAACCTACCTTACTAGCTACTTATCAAATTATTAGTAAATATAATCTCCCATTAAATTAATCTTTAGGGTTTTGTGAATTTTTAATTTTTTTAAAAAATAGTGTGTAATTTTGTAATTTAGCTAGTTCTTCTTTTTGATCATAACAATAACTAGATTTTAATTCTAAACAAGTTATAATCAATAACATAAATGATAAATCGTTATTGATGGTATTTTTCGAACTAAATTCATGTGAAGCCAACAAAAGTAAAAATAAAATACAATGTGCAGAATATGTTTTTCCCCAATAAGATATAAAATATATATGATTAATTACAAGATTTGTTTCTATGCATCTCTATTCACAGACAAGCCTTGGAGATGTATGTATTTTTATATATATAATAAAACTATAATGTAAAAATAAACAGTTAATAAAACAAAAATATACATGTCCCTCACCTAATTATTATTATTTTTTCACTAAACTATAAATCATCTAATTTAAAACCAACAAAATCTCAATACCCAAATCCAGCAATCCCACTAATCTAATTTAACACCCTCGTTAATCAATCTTAATTAGTTAGGATCCTGTAATAATCAAACACCTTTAATTTGTATGGTATAATAATATTTTTATTTTTAATTCGATATTTTTAAGAGTACCAATTGATGCCTGAATAAGGTTGTCGAAAAACTCCGTCACTTAGAGACCCAAGAACTTGTTGTTGACTCAGAAGACTTACGATAGATCCATTCTGTTCATCTGCTCGAGCATTTATATTTAATCCGTCTTCAATATTCTCCGTCAAGAACCTTTTTGTTGATTGAGAATTATCGTTACTAGCTCCTCCATCTTGATCATTCCAATACAAATTTGCTAGTGGCCTTTTTGAAGAATATTGTGATCCACCCTCATATAAATTTTGGTCATTTTGATCATGAATTAATGTAGTACCAAAATGTGAAGGTTTTAGTTGTGGTATTTTTGGTTGACCAAATATATTTGGCATTGACATTGAATTTGGTATACATGATGGATTAATTGATGATGATCCCATCATCATATCAATATTCAAATCATCTCTTTCATGATCAATTGGCCTTTGAGTATTATTCTTCTTGTAAATCCTACATAAAACCCAATCATCTAGCTGCATATTTAAAAAAAAATAAAATTCATTAGTCAATCAAATGTAATATTTTCAATAGTCAATTTTATTACATCTTTTTCTTTTTGTCAACTAGATTCTTCCATGTGTATGGCGGCTATATTAGGTAGGTAATATCTAAAGTCAGATATTTTATTACGAGTATTCAAGATTTAAAATATATGTAAATCCAAGTTGATCAATTTTTTTTGATAAAAATATCAAATTGACTACTATTTATCATTTTATATAGTTATGCCACTGAATACATATGTATAAGAGGAAAATATAATATATAATCAATGATGTGATTGTATCTATTTATTTCTTTATTTTTTTAAAAAATATATGAATAAATCACAAAATGCATTATGTCATATATAAAATATTGAAACAAACATTAGCAATATAGAAGTATTTGCTAATGTGATTATCACAAAAAAGGAATACTTACTATTCCAACAAATGGTGTGCTGTGAAAATATTAAATTCAAAATAAATTAATAAAATAAAGTATGAAAATGACATTAAAATAAAATAAAGAAGTACATACCCTTAGTGATTTTTTATTGGCAAGGTCACAACCAGGGGGCTTATTATTTGTTTTATTATCAGCAAGCCTATATTCATGCATAATCCAATTTGTCTTTACACCTTTGGGTGGTTTGCCACCATAAAACACCAATGCTTTTTTGACACCTACTTTTTGGGTCCCGCCGGCGGTGAGCACCGGCTTGTCGGTTCCGGTAGCCTTCCAATAACCGGAAGTTGCCGCCCTATTTGGCCGCGCCCCGTTAGGATACTTTCTATCTCTTGGACTGAAGAAATACCATTCTTGTTCTCCAAATGTCGCCTTAGCTGAAAATGAAAATTGAAAAATACGTCTTATTAAAATTTCAAAATTGCCCTTATGTAAAAGAGAAATATAAAAGGAGAGAATAACGAGAATCGAATTCACACTTATTGCATGCTAGAAAATTCTCAAACACTCAAAAGGCTATCAAATTTTTGAGTTGTCATTTATGACGTGAGAGAAGAAGGAAAGGAAAATAAAAAGAAAATTGACGAGAATAGAATTCACGCTTATTATGTAAGATAGAAAAAAGCGATCAAACGATTAAAAAAAAGGTATAACGAAAATTGAATTCACATTTAAATTGTGTGAATAAAATTATCAAAAATTTCAAATTTGTTATTTTTAAGAAAGGAAAAGAAGAGAAGAAAAAAAGGGGAAATAAATAAAAAATAACAACAACAAGAGAATCAAACTCAATCAAAATTAGAACACCTCAATTCTCAAGCACTCAAAAGTCGTCAAAATTTCAAAATTGCCATTTCAATTTTTCAATATTCTTTTATTACACGAAAGAAAGAAGAAAAAAAAACAAGGAAAATAAAAATAAAGAGATGAATGAGGAGAATTAAACTCACACTTATTATCTTTGAAAAAATCTCAAACACTTAATAATTGACAAAAAATCAAAATCACCATTTTATTTCCTCAAGAAGAAGAAGAACAAGAGGAGAATTTTTAATTTTTTTTTTTTTAAAAAAAGAGAATCAAACACAAACTTATCGAGTAAAAAATTTTCAAACACTTACAAAGAATCATCAAAAAAAATCCAAATTATCATTTTATTATGAGGAGAGGAAGAAAAGGAGGAGAAATAAAAAAGGTAGAACAACTAGAGAATTATACTTGTTATATGAAAAATTCTCTCACACTTAAAAATTCGCAAAATAATAAAGAAGATGGAAGAAGAAATAAAAAAGTGGAACAACAATAAAATAAAAAAATAAAATATCAAAAGAATCAAATTCACACTTATTATACGAAAAGCCTCTCAAACACTTAAAACTCCACAAAAGATCAAAGTTCCTCTGAATTGTCATACTAGTTCTAAAAAAAAATTCTCATGTAATTTATAATTTCTTTTATAGTGATCGATCAATACCAGCAGAATATAAAGCGCGATAAAAATTAATTACATACCAGGTAGTTCCCAAGGATCAAATTTGTAAAGATCAACTTCAGCAATAATAGAAACAGGAAGAGGAACAGAGGCAACTCTTTTCTTAAGATAATGAACAACAAGCTCTTCATCAGTTGGATGAAATCGAAATCCAGGTGGCAATTGTGGTTGATGATGAGAGCCGGTTGATGAATCGGTACTCTCCATTAACACAATATTATTTGATAAAAATTTTCAAATATATTTAATCAGAGCGACCTGATTATAAAACTAGATAATAAAATAATAATAATAAAAAAGAAGAAAGAGTAAATTGTATGGTACGAAAATTCAGCTTAGAAGAGAGAGAGAAATGGTGTGTGTGCTGTGAGTTAGTAGTACAAAAATACAGAAAATCAGCTGGAAATTGGTTTGGTTAATAATATTTGGCTCTTCTCACCCCCCAACTTCTTTTTATATGGTATAATATGGGGTATATCTTTTATTTTATTTTATACTGTAAAAATATATAAACTACTAGTAAAATTTAGTTAATTAGAGTATTACTTACTCCGTTTATGAAAAGATTCTATCACTTATATATCATACTTGTTGAGATAATAGCTGAGTGTCTATTAAAAATAAATTTTTTTATAAAATTAAAAGGAAGATTTGTGGAAATTTTTATCTTTTTTGAACTTCACTTGTTATAATAATAGAAATGTTATTGTTGTTATTGATGATGATGTGCATAGAAAATAAATAAATATTACGTCGTTATTATAAGCGGTGGAGTTGCGTTTTTATTTTAACTAAAATTGAATTTAAACGATCTGATACTGGAAAACTGTAACCGCTTCTGTACGTCTCTGCACCGCCCATGATTAATAGTTTTAATCGATTGTAACCGTTTATTTACCTTATTTTCTACCAAGTAGAAATATAATAATTACCTATTTTTTTACCAAGTAGAAGTATTATGAGATGATACATATTATTTATCGTGATTTTTGTGCACAAATTTATGCATTGTGTTAAATTCAAACTATTGAATTTAAATGAACCAAATCCTAAAAAGCTATAACAGTTCACTTTTATATGCCCCTGACTCCTCCCACGATTATCTGTAGCTTTCATTGGTCGTAACCATTTATTTAATCTATTTTTTACCAAGTAAAAATATAATAATTACATGTTTACTACAAAGTAGAAAATAATAAGATTTTAATGGCTTTTTGTATGCAAATTTATTTATTATGCCAAATTATTGAATTTAAATGAAATCTAATTCCAAAAAGCTACCACCGTTTGTTTTCAGACGCCCCCTGTTTCCGCCGACAGTTATCAATAGTTTAATCGATTGTAACCGTTTATTTACCCTATTTTCTAATAAATATAAATAATAACATCATAATTAACTTTTTAATAATCTTACCATGCAAGTAACTTTTATAATATTAAAAACAACTGCAATACACCCAAGATCATACTAGTAAAGTAAAGTCTAAAATGGACGAGTATACACACCTTTAAACCATATAAAATTTACACTTAAAAACATTTTAAATAAATAATGTGTATAGCTACTACTTGTGATGAGAAATATTCTCAACCTATGGCTGTATACCATGTAAAGACAGAGGGGTACATTTGTCATTTTATAGAAAAATATAGTCCATGTAATAAAGTTAGTGGACCTTTTTTTTTCGATTTCCCACTCGATATTGAAACTCAATTATTTCAGATTAGCACTATATATATAGAACTTCACTTGGAAAAAAAGCACTCACCTAAAAGATTTTTTTATAGCCTCAAAGTTCAAACTCGAGATATCTGATTATGAAAGGAATAACTTTATTTATCGGATCACATCCGTTAGTAAATGTTTATGAGGTGATTAGTAGCTATAAATGACGTAATTAAGAGAATGTGAACTGAAAATTAGGCCTTTAATTAATCGACACGCATGGTTATATAATATAAGGTTAGCCCGACACGTGATGAGGTTGAAAAGAAGGCAAATGGGGTCCACCTCTAATCTAAATATACCTAAGACAACTATAGGAAGGGAACAAAAAAAAATATTATAAAGTTTGATTAATCTATACGAAGATAAGTTCCTCATCTAAAATGTGTCAACACCTTTTAACCACCTCAAAAAAACTTTAAAAAAAAAATATTACGATTCGTTTGGATTAGCTGATTAAAAATAGTTGATAAAACATCAAATGTCGAAAAGTATATTTAAGTGATGATATAGTTAAGAGTAATAAAAAAAAGTTCATATATTGGGTAAAAAGTATTTTTTATAAATATTTTTCAAAAAGTATAAATTATAAAACGCATCAAAAAAATATGATAAACTGATAATATAAGTAGAGAAATAAATAAATAAATTTTTGTTTAAGGATGAGTATTGTAGATATCATAAATGATTTAAACTTGTAAAATATCGATTTGGTCAAACTATAAGTATTTATAAGCCATAAAATTATAAGTTGAAAATGACTAACTAATAAGGATTTTAAGCTTATAATTTTATTTTTTTTATGTTTGTCAAAATCATAAGTTAATAAGTGTTTATAAGTTAATTTTATCAGATTAAATTATAAATTTACTCATATATTCTCTTCGTATTTCAGAACCTTAAAGATTAAAGTTCAAGATTCAATATAATACACTCAAATGTTGATAAATACATTTATTTGATACTAGTATAAATAATAATTAATAATATATATATGTGTGTTAGAATAATCGATATACACACAAACTGATTAAAACACGATCATCACAAAGTAAAGTTACAAGTGTCAAACTTTTTTGTGCTAAAATGCAAATATCTGGCTTGACTGGTTGATAAATATCCAATGGACATGAGACAACATTTGGGCAAACAACAAAAGTTTGATTAAGACGAAGATAAGAAGTTCTTTTAACCTCAAATTTGATACGATTTGTTTGGTAATCCGTGTATTTTCCCTTTGGTGGGTCCAAATTAATCTTCTTAATATGCATTTTAAAATTTATTTTATAATTGTTTAATAATTTATTGTTTAGTGATATAAATATCATTAAGTGTATACTAAACAAAAATATCGATCTCACGTGCTAATAACTTTTTTATTATCCTTTTTTATTTTTCAATTCAGATCAATTTTATTGCAAAAGTAATGATAAAATTGTACACATATATTGTATGAGAGTTTAAAATATATATATATATATTAAAAATAAATGTTGGATGAGAATTGAAATTAAAAAAGTTCTGATTAAAGAGTACATTCCCTCTAATTTAATAAATTTTATGAGTTTAAAATAAATTAATCGAGTCAATTGATTTAGATATCAATTTTGTTCCCATTAGTAATAACAAAGAATGGAAGGCATCATTATGTGTCAACGGAATTCATGCAAAAAGATATTTTTATGATGGCCTCATTTTTTTATTTATTTCATTTCAAATTCATTATCAAAGCAAATTAAAGATTTTTTTATAAATTTTATTATTTGAAGTTTGATATTTATATTAGAATTTAACTATTTATCACATGTGGGGAAAGCACTCTCTAGTCCCTATCAACGATTTTGTTATGTCTAGCATTTAAATCTAAAAATTTTAATCAAAGAAAAAATAACTTCATTCACTGCATTAAATTCGATCAAAAATATTTTTTAAATAGCATGGACCAAGGGATTCATTTCACTTTTAATACCTCTCTCCATTTTATCTGAAAGTGAAACTTGGAGCATATTTTAGTCTAAAATGAGGATTTTTTTTTGTTTTTTTTTTGTTTTGTCTTCTAGTTTCATATTTCTTATCAAACCAAGTATTTTTTGAAATAGCAATATTTGCATATGACTTGATTCTAACACTTTCAGGTATTTTTATTTGATGATTGATATTCATATTAGATATTTAATAATTTTACTTCTGTATTTTATTAAGTATTGAAAAGTTTCATATATACTAAGGACAAATACAATTTCAAATAATGTCATTTCATATTAGTGCTTAAATCCGAAAATAAAAACAAAGAAATATTTATCGAATCTATCCAATAAAACTTTGTTAAAAGAGCAAAATTTATAAAGTCAAGACTATGTTCCTATTTCTCATTGTTAGATGACAATAAGTCTTCTATGTAAACTCAACATCCTTTATTGATTAGGATAGCTCTTTTCTATTTGTATTCAAACTCTATCATGTACATCATCAACATATATATATATATATTATGGCAGCCTTGGTCACCTGTAGCAGTGACCAAGTTTCTGTCCTCTTCTTACGTTTTAGTTTGGTATCAAAGAGCCAATTTTTTTTTTCTTTCCGCCACCATGGACAACTCCAACCAGTCCATCGCCGCTGCCGTTCAGCCACATTCATCCTCTTCCACACATCTCTCCATAACTGACTCCAACTCCCAAACAATTGCCCTTCCCGGCCTTCCGATAAAACTTGATCGCGAAAATTATTACCTTTGGCAATCTACCGTATATTCTGCCTTTGAAGCCTTTGATTTGGAGGGTCATCTTGATGGAACTAATGCTCCATCCGCCACTATCTTAACCACTACTCAGGGCACCTCTGCATCCACAACAAATCCAGCCTTCACGGCTTGGAAGAAGCGGGACAAAATCCTTCTTCTTTGGCTCAAAACTACCATGAGCCATTCTATCATACCTTACATAATGCACATTCGTACCACTCATGAAGCTTGGTCATATCTTTCCAACCTTTATCAATCTCAATCCCGAGCTCGCGTCATGCAACTTCGCCACCAACTCCAAACCACCACTAAGGGTTCTTCAACCATTATGGACTATGTTGACAAGAAACGAACTATATCCCATAGTCTAGCCCTTGCTGCCCGTCCCATAACAGACGAAGAACTTATGAGTGCTATTTTGTTCGGACTAGACTCTTCCTATGGACCTTTTCGCTCTGCCATTAACCCTCACCTTGATAACCTCACCACTGACTCACTTCTTGGTTTACTTCTCCAAGAAGAGGAGAAACTGGCTGAGGAAACCAAATCCTTCCAACTTCAAGCCAATGCCATATCTCGTCAATACTCCAACCGCTCCCCCATCACTGGATATCCTAATCAACAAAGTGTCACCACCTCTCAAAAATCCTCCACTCGCCCGACCAATACCAACCCCCCTCGTTCCTCTAATAGATCATCACCTCGCATAATCTGTCAAATATGTGAGAAACCCAACCACCATGCTCGTAATTGCTACAACCGCAACAACATGGATACCTACCCACCAACCCGATCCTCTAACCGTCCACAAGCCAATATGGTTACTCCCTCGACTAATTCTATGATGTCTCCTTCGGCTATTATTGATAATTCATGGTTTGCGGACTCAGGTGCTACCAATCATGTTACGTCAGACTTGTCTCAACTATCTATTCACACAGACTATAATGGTGAGGATCAGCTTGCTGTAGGTAATGGCCAAAAACTCTCTATTAATCACATCGGCTCCTCTAAGCTTTCTTGTGCTACTCGACCTCTTCATCTTAATAAAATTCTTCATGTTCCTTCCATCACCAAGAGTTTACTGAGTGTTTCTCAATTTACTAAAGATAATAATGTCTTTATGGAATTTCATCCCTCATGTTGTTTTGTGAAGGATCCTCAGGGAAAAATACTACTCCGCGGGTCAATTGATGATGGTTTATATCGTTTCGATGGTGGTGGGCTTCCTGTTATCTCATCCTCAACTCCTCGCGCCTTTGTCATATCTCGAGCATCACTCCAAGCGTGGCATGAACGCCTTGGTCATCCCCATGAGCAACTTTTACGTCGTTTAGTCTCTAGTTTTAATCTTCCAGTGACTTCCAACAAAATGCCTGCAGTTTGTGGATCTTGTCAATTAGGAAAAAGTCATAGGCTCCCGTTAGCATCTTCCTCTAGTCGTAGTTTATTCCCTTTCGATTTGGTGTATTCTGATGTTTGGGGGCCTTCTCCGCATCTTTCTATTAATGGAAACAAGTATTTTGTTCAGTTTCTTGATGATTCTACTAAATTTGTTTGGATATTTTTCTTGTCAACAAAATCACAAGTATTTGATGTTTTTAAATACTTTCATAAGATGGTTTCCACACAATTTGGCAGAAACATCAAAACTTTGCAAACTGATTGGGGTGGGGAGTATCGTAATGTGTCTTCATATGCCCAATCCATCGGCATAACTCATCGTCTCTCTTGTCCTCACACTCATGAACAAAATGGGGCTCCAGAAAGACGTAACCGCACCATTGTGGAGAAAGGACTAACTTTACTTGCTCACGCATGTCTTCCATATCAATACTGGGAGCATGCTTTTTCTACCGCCACATACCTACATAACCGCACCATCACTCCTATATTATCCTTTAAATCACCCTATCAAGCTCTATATCATCATCCACCGGACTACCAACTTCTTCGAAAATTTGGGTGTCTATGCTACCCTTTTCTACGTCCTTACAATCATCATAAAATTGATTTTCGCTCTCTTCCGTGTGTCTTCTTGGGTTATAGTTCGAAGCATAAAGGTTATCTATGTCATTATCCCCCCACCAATAGGATGTACATTGCTCGTCATGTGACGTTCGATGAAGATAGATTTCCCTATCCTCATTACAACAAGTTTTCTTCTTGCTCCAGTGACAACTCACCACCCTCATCCTTAACTTCTCTACAATCAATTTCCAATGCGTTTCCCACATCTGCTGCCTCACCTTTACTCCATTCACTGGCAGATTCCCCTTCCTCATCCTCCCTATCCACTCGAGTCCTACCAGTACCTCATTCATCCACCACAATATCTCCACCACACAATACATGTACGCCCACCGTCGCGTCCTCGGCTTCAAGCACAAATCAGAATGCTCCCACATATTTCCGGCCTGCTACTTCTTCCAATCATCCTATGACCACACGAGCTCAAACAAATTCCCTCAAGCCTAAAACACTTGTTGTATCTTGCCATCCTACCCCAGTTTCATCCGTTATAGCAAGTGAACCAAAAACCTATAAGCAAGCTGCATCCTCTCCTGAGTGGTTGTGCGCCATGGAAGCTGAATATCAAGCATTGCGTCGTAACTGCACTTGGACACTTGTTCCCTGCCCTCCCACTGCAAATGTGGTGGGTTGCAAATGGGTATACCGTATTAAGCGACGAGCAGATGGTTCAATCGAAAGGTACAAAGCTCGCTTAGTTGCCAAAGGTTTTCATCAAGAAGAGGGGGTGGATTTTCATGATACATTCAGCCCAGTTGTCAAACCTTCAACCATCAGACTTGTTTTATCTTATGCAGTGACTAAAGGTTGGGCTCTTAAGCAATTAGACGTTAACAATGCATTCCTTAATGGTGACCTTACGGAGGTTGTTTACATGTCTCAACCACCAGGCTTTATTGACAAGTCTCACCCACATTTTGTGTGTCGCTTGTCGAAAGCGTTATATGGACTAAAGCAAGCTCCTCGCGCCTGGTTTCTCAAGCTCAAAACATTTCTCCTATCGCATGGTTATACTTGTTGTTACTCTGACTCATCCTTGTTTGTCCGTCATACTCCTTCCTCCACTACCTACCTCTTAGTTTATGTGGACGACATCATCATAACGGGTAGTGATCCCTCTTATATATCCTCATTCACCCAATCTCTTGATCTTGAGTTCTCTTTAAAAGACCTTGGTAATCTCTCATTTTTCTTGGGTATTGAAGTTAGTCGTGTCGGATCTGGAATGCATCTCTCTCAAACTAGCTACATTCGAGATTTACTCACTCGAACAAGAATGACAGATTGCAAGCCTTCTCCTTCTCCAGCGGACACCACATTTCAGTTGTCCAAACATGGTGAAACCTTTGATGATCCATCATTATTTAGAAGCATTGTTGGTGCTCTTCAGTATGCGACCATTACGCGACCAGAGATCTCCTTCTCAGTTAGTCGTGTTTGCCAATACATGCAGAATCCTACATTAGATCATTGGAAAGCCGTAAAACGAATCCTTCGCTATCTCAAAGGCTCCCTTACGCATGGTATCTCCATCACTCCATCCACTTCATCTACTATACATGTCTACTGTGATGCAGGGTGGGCTGCTGATCCTGATGATCGTCGTTCTCATCATGGCTTTGCTGTATATTATGGTCCTAATCTAATCAGTTGGTCCTCACGGAAGCAAAAGGTAGTAGCTCGGTCCAGCACTGAAGCTGAATATCGTGCCATTGCATTTGCCGCATCAGAAGTATCTTGGATAGCTAGTTTGCTCAAGGAACTCCGATTGCCTTGTCCTTGTCCTCCTGTGATATTCTGTGATAACATCAGTGCCATTTATCTCACTGCCAATCCTGTCTTTCATCAAAGGTCGAAGCATATTGAAATTGATTATCACTTTGTTCGCGAAAAGGTTGCTCGTGGCCAGCTTTGTGTTAAGTACATTCCTTCCACTGATCAAACTGCTGATGTGTTCACTAAAGCTCTAAGCTCCCCTCGTTTTGCTCATCTACGATCCAAGCTCACTGTCTCCAAACCCGACATGTGCTTGCCGGAGGGTGTTAGATGACAATAAGTCTTCTATGTAAACTCAACATCCTTTATTGATTAGGATAGCTCTTTTCTATTTGTATTCAAACTCTATCATGTACATCATCAACATATATATATATATATTATGGCAGCCTTGGTCACCTGTAGCAGTGACCAAGTTTCTGTCCTCTTCTTACGTTTTAGTTCTCATAAATAATAAATACTCCATTCATCCTCTTCTTCTTTTTTTTTAGTTTTTTCATTAATAGACCAACATAGGTATTATTTTTACGAAAACAAGAAAATCTTAAGTTTTTCTTCTCAAAATTACACAAACTTATAATAAGTATTTACAATTGTTCATGAGTAAATTTCAGAACAGATAAAGTTAAAATATAGTCAATACTTATGTTTATATAATATCTTGTTCAAGTAATTTTTTTTACTTAATAGACGTGTAAAAAGTAAAAATAAAATAAAATAAATAATAATAATAATAATAATAATAGTAAATAGTAATATCAAAGTTAGTGACCTTTTTGACTATTTAGTGATATTGTACGTCAAGGACTACTTTCATCATTTCATGACTTTCTACTATCACAAATTATATTGTCTCAACACAAATAAAGATTTCATTTCTATCATAAATTAATGAAAATTGTATGTTATAAAATAATACTTTTTAATTCTTTTACCTAACAATCTCACTAAGAAAATATATAGTGAAAAATAAATATTGCATCAAAAATATTTTGTAGCGATAATTAATTAGCAATAATTATCACTCTTTATATCTGTTTAATTATAAAGTCTTTAGCAACACTAGATTTAATAACACTTAATTAATGTAGTAAAGACTTTAAAATTCTTTGTTATTGTGTCTATTTATTACCGTTGAAAATTATTTTTTATTATAGTGAAATTAGCAATGAAATAATGAAAAACTTTTTAATTTTTTCATATAATTATTATTTTTTTCCTCACTAATTCAATCAAAGTATTTGTTATTGTCATCCTTTATTCTCCATCCTCATCTTTTAATCAATTATGTTGTCTAAATCCCCACCTAATGTGCTAGCTAGTTGGTAAATATTGTTGGGTTATATGTACAAGATTATAAAAATATGCTAAATATATTAATGTACTGTCAAAAATGATTTCAATATTTCCGCCGTTATCATTAAATATATACACCTATTTTTAATTAGAAAAATAAGTGACAGCTATTTGGCAAAAAATGTGTATGGGTCAATGTGCAAAGAATATATCGAAAGAGATATTATGAGTAGAGACAAATGGAGAAAATTATGTGAATATGGTTAGGCCCCATATAAAACTTCTGATTCGATAAAAAATAACGTTTATTGATCACTTTTCAGAATTTATATATGAAATTAAATAATAATTATGTATAATTTTAAGTATGATAGATCGATTATGAATTGTGTTTAATTTGAAATTGACTTATATTATACATGTATGTGCATTCATATAAAAACAAATAAATAGCATTGGATATATATTATAAACTTCGATCTCTCAATTCAAAATACAACGCATCTAAATAATGAATTCGTCACAGACAATATTAATCTACTAAACGTAAAAAAAGATAATCTACGTGATCGATCAATTTATTGACTCCTAGTGGGGTCAAAATTAAATGCATACTTCTTCATCAATCTAGTTAACATTAATTTCATGTCAATTCATATTGTACTAGCTAGTGACAAATACACCTTATGTCAAGTGATGTTATAGGGAATATTATTTACGAAAAATTACAAATATACCTTATTCTAAGCATTGTTACGAAATACTATTAACGAAAAATTCTGAATACGAAATAACGTATTTAATCAAATTTAGGATAGCAACTGACTAAAAAGGTGATTAAATTAGTACAGTAAATATGATTACTATACTGCTTGTTCGTCTGTTGTCCTCTTAATGACTAAATCACAATATCTTTTAGTAATTTAACACCCTTTGTCTTTATTTAATATTACTCGATCATTATAAAATTGACTATGATATTTTTTTTCGTGAAGATTTTACCAGAGTGCGCACTACTTTGAATAACACATGAAGTATACTTGACATTTTCACAAGATATGAAATAATATTTTTCGTATCATAATATCTCAAAATAAGTTACATTCGAACTGAAGAAATTATATATGTCTCACTATATATAAATTTGATTGATAAAATACAAATAAATAAATAAATAAATAAATAAATAAACTTATATTCAAAAAACAAAAGTGAATAATCAAACTCATATAAGGATAAAGCGTGCTAAATCCATATATATATCATCAATAGTAAGACCGGGATGATGATGCAATAGAATTTAAGTTATGTGCAATGACGATATATAAAATATTCAGACAATCACATTATTTATCATATGATTACAAACGTAACGTAAGTCTCTTAATAATTTATAATCTCATACCAATAGTAATGGACGTACTATCACATGTTAAAATTTATTAATAATATCATATATAATATATGTATATATATGATCAACGTAAAATAAAATAAAATAACAAACTTAACAAGTTTTAATCAAAACGATCCCATTACTTATTCTATCCATGAGGTAATCAATTTCAATCCAAGAAAATAATAATAAATAAATAAAATATATATTAGATAAATTTTTAAAAAAATAAATATATAAGGCTAGGAAAGTTTCCCTATTTATTGTCTATGACCCGTCTACTACTTGTAAATGTTGACTAGCTCATGAAGTTAAATCCACATAAATTAAAAATAAGAAAAAACTCACTAATTATGAGTTTAAGTTCAATATTTTTAATGCCATCGCGTTAAGTTACCTACAATAAAAATGTAATTATTTATAATTGACAAACAAAATATTATAGCTAGAAAATAACTTGTTATAACATATTAAATTATATATATCGCATAAACTTTTAAATCTATTAAGCATATAATTGATTTCTTAATGAACGGAATTTAATTTTGTTATGTCATAGCTTACGAACAAAAAAGACTTATGAAGTCAAATAATAATTGATGACACTTCATGGCCATGCTTGCCTAACACTACAGGACAAAAAAATACTATTTTTTCATGATTTAAAATACAATAATTTCACATTTATCTGGAAGTCAAAAAGATCGCACATCAAAGGATGTAATAATGATAATGTAACCAGAAGTCACTAATATTGATTGATTATATTCTACATTTCAATGTCATATTCTGTGGAATAAAATTAGAAAAATAAGTCTGATATATAAAATATTATGTATTTAAGTAATTTTATATACGTAGTAATTTTCACGGCTTGAGTTGATGACTTATAGGTCAGCATTTTAAAACTCGTAGTTACATTTGAACCAATATTATTTTGCAAATACCAACTAATGACCAAATTAGTCATCTATATCGTCAATATAAAGAATTTTTCAAAAAAATTTACCATCAATTCATCTAAAGGGTATTTAGGTGAACTTTTTAAAATATGAGATTAGTCATATTCTTAAATACAAGACGAGTTCTATAATATAACAAGTAATGATAATGTTATAATTTAAAATAATTTTTGTTCTAATAGTATATATAATTTAAACTCGTTATTAAAATGTGAAGCTAATAACACTAATGGAAACAGAAAATAAAAAAGTAAATTTTACAGTGGAGTGTGAAATTATGCTATATTGAGTGTAATTTAATCTTTATTTCCTTTAATTTCTGGTTTGTTAAAAAGTATCAAAAAGAAATTACCACATTTAATAAAGAAGCACTCATTGAGTTTTATGAATTATGTGAGAAATTAGAAAATAAGAATAGGAATGTGCGCATGGATGGTTTATTGATAGTGAAGGTCATTACATGTATAAATAAAATTTATGAAATTTATGAGTGTCACATTGGTTATCAATTTAAGGAAACCATATCATAATAATAACAAAAAATTCAGTTTAATCATACGTAAAGACGAATTTAAAATTTTGAATCTTTGAATGTCATGTTATTTTAATCTGTAGCTATTTTCAGAAATTCTAACACAAAACAAGACAATACTTAATTCGATAAACATGAGCTTTAGCCTCATGCACCATAAGGCTAGTTGTATTTTAAGAGTGTCATACTTAATATTTATATATATTATACATGTATATACAAAACTTCATCTGAGACTATCAAGTGGCGTGGCACCCCTTTCAGTCTACATAAATCCTTCGATCATATAAGTTTAGTCTGAAAAAGATAAGTATGTATGTTCGATTATATAAGAGAAAAAGCATATTGTAAATTTTGAAAACGTGATGGATTAAAATTCATATATTCAAAGCCTTGCATGTGGGTTACATAAGCTATGAGTCAAACGTAGTACTTGTAACTTATAAAAAAAATATGGTATCTATCAATTTCTTTATTATAGGGATAACCTAACTTGCCCTTTTGTGTATTCTCTGTGTGGAAAATAAATGATATGTGAAATATACTATACATGTGCTCTTTGGACTACTTGCCACTTTTTTTTCTAATTACAAATATAAGTAAATACTAGCAAGTTGTGAATTGAACAACTATTTATTTATACTATTTATATAGGTGTCAATCCTTTTCTTGAAAAAAATAATAATCTTGATTTAAGTTTATTAAGTTATCACATACTATTAAAAATATTTTGGACTAATAATTTAGCCTAACAAATGATATTAGTGTTAATGGTTTGTTGAAACGAGTATGAATATAATAAAGTGTCTGTAATATTTTTATGATGTCAAAAGGTAGTTTGGAGATGCACGCGCAAAAATTAAGCTAATTTTGAATTTCAGTGTCTATATTCTAGCTAGTATCAAGGATAAATTATTGGTTTACGATCAGAATTCTACATTGATACGTTCGTTGAATCGATAATATGAGACCTTTCAGAAAAAATTGTGCCCACTTGGCCAAAAACAATACATCTCATAAAGTTAAAGAATATCTTTGAGCTAGATTAGCTAAATAATTTGTTTGTCTTATTTGCTTTATTTCTTTCGTTGATGATACATATTTAATATATACATGATAATTGCATGTAAATAATTAGGCTCTAACATTTCTGCTTTAATTAATTCTATCCACTTTCTTTTAGATGGAAATAATCTTTTATGACCGACCACTAACAAAATAAGCTAGGAAAATGACATTTCATGATATCTTCCATATAAAAATGAAGATCGTTTATGTGTTAAATAAGAATCTATGTTAAAAGAATATATAATTTATTAAAAATAAATTTAATATATCTTGTGCGAATCTGAACTAATTAATCCGATGAATATCAGATATCAAATAATTACCATACACAAAAATTTTCCAATATGATCAGACGAGTTCACATGAAGTTTTGGTTAATCATGGAATTTTCATTATCCTAGCACGACCAATTTTTGGTGTTGTTGCTTTATAATGAAGATATTTTTATAAATATTAACATTTACGATGAGATAAAACCTTTTTTTAAAGTAACATATAGTTGTTCACAATATTTATAATTTGTAGTAAAAGGTAAATGGAGAGCAACGTAATTATGTATATGAAAAATAAGAGTAACAAGAAATGGGGGATGTCAATGTCTAGTTTTGCAAAAAAAGAGGGCTATTTGTTTTTTTCTTTTCCTATTTAATACTGTTATTCATATTAAAATCTGACTAACTCATATTCGGTCCGGACAGAATCGAGATATAATAGTTCTTACTATAAACTTTTCATATTCAAAACTTGAAACTAATGAAAATCCTCTAATTAATAAAAAATTAAATAGTTTTATCTACTACACCACGTCCATCAATGGTGAGATGCCCAGTATATGAGAATTAAGAGTAACAAGAAAGAAGGGATGTCAATGTCTACTTTTGCGAAAAAAGGGGTATTTGTCGTCGTATTTTTCTCATTTAATGTTCGATACTCATATTTAAAACCTAACTAATTCAAATTCACATTGAAAAGGTCCATTCAGAATTTAACGCTCCTTACTATAGACTTTTCATATCCAAAACTCGAACTGAGAGTCTGAAACCTCTAATTAATGAAAGACTAGTCTCATCTACTACACTACGTCTGTCTATGACGAGTGGCCGGGTATTTGGTAGTGAAATGAAGTTGATGGGGAGAAGTTTTAAAAGACAAAATTAAAGGCTATAATCACCTATTGCAGATATTACGCCACAAGAAAAGCATAATTTGCTCACTATCTAACAGAATTAAAGTAAGTCACAATTGCATGCCCCTTTTATTCTGTATTTTTTTTAATTTTCTGTTTTCCATCGTAATTATACACCAAATACACACGTAATTATATTACCAAACCTTATTGTTAGTTAGTTTGGCATGTATTCCTATCCACCGTGTGACGGAGTTATTATTTTTACTAAAAAAACATAAATAAATACATAAAATAATATTTCTAAAATATATATCTAAAAATAATTTTGATTTTATATTTATTGTATAATTTTCATTATGGAGAAGGAAATTCAAACTTTTAGCTCTGCTCCTACATGAGCTGTTATTTATATATGAAATAATATATGGGTTAAATGATAATATTGTATGTAGTAGAAGATATATGCGCATATTTGAGTAATATATTGGATTTATGTAAATACCATATTCATGTGTTATACAATATGAGTAATTTTATAAGTGGAGTTTGGAAAAAACATATATAATGTATACGCAGTACGTAACTCTGATTTTACCTATAAAAGTAGAGAGATTATTTTCGATAAATTATTTCAAGTCCTTTTAGTTAATTCTGTGTGTATAGTCACTGTACATATATGAGTGTAGAGAGAGTATATGTAGTGTGTACGCAACTTTGTCCCAAGCTTATAAATATAGAGGATTATTTCCGATAAATTGTTTAAAGTCCTTTTAGTTAATTCCACTTGTATAGTCATCGTATTTATATACGTATAAATTTTAATAAAAGAAAACTTAAATGTTTCTACATTTATACCTTTGATGTTCATGTTTTCCGAATACAATTTGGTGGAAGTCACAGTTTGCTAGTGCTCAGTTCGTTTCTGTCACGACCCAAAACCGAGCCGCGACTGGCACCCACATTTACCCTCCTATGTGAGCGAACCAATCAATCTAAACCTTAACATTTCAATTTAATATCAACATAAAGCAATGCGGAAGACTTAAACTCATTAATAAAAGACAATTCAATAACTTCTAAAATTCAACATCTATTATTTCCCCAAAATCTGGAAGTCATCACCACAAGAACATCTATGATCAAATTACTAAACTAAGAGTATTCTAAGAA
>NC_028643.1:76877836-76967292 GCF_001406875.1 Solanum pennellii | reverse complement strand
TGTTGGAGCGAGACCCCCTCGACGGCCCGTCGTGCCCATGACGGTCCGTCGTGGGTTCCGTCACTCACCCAGTTTTTCCAGAAATAAAATCTGCTGCTCAAAACGACTAAACAGGTCGTTACAGTTTCGATATATTTATTTTATTTTTATTTCATTTCAAAAAATATTTCCCCCCTTTTTCTTGGCAACTTTTTAATAATAATTAGACATTTGCCTAATGTAATATATAAGATTCTTTTTCTTTTCTTATATTTTGTATCAACTAAAAATTAAAAAAAAAATTATTCACGTACTAATTATCAAAGTTATCATGACTTTAAGACTTCACTCGACAATAACCCAAAAAGTCACAAGGGGGCAAAATATTTTCTTCATATAATCTAGTCCAGTCAGTTTATATTTATATGTATCTCAATTAATTTATATATTTATCTTCTATTAATACATACATTAATTTTACTATTTTAAAATATATAATTAATAAATGTTCAATGTCGATTTTTTTAAACATTCACGAACCTATTACATTTTCAAATTATGAACGTTTGATATCTACATACTTATGGCAACTTAAAGTGAAATTTTTACATATAAATTTATGTTTCGTTGAAAATATTAGGTCAAATAAACAGATAAAAAATATTGGAATTTGAACCTCACACCTCTATCTTTTTATTCCTAGTAAATGCATTTTTGAAAAATTAACACCACTACTAATTTCAGCAATCAAATTAAATCTTTTTTCATAACTTCAAAAACATAATAGCTGACTATAAGGGCTCACCTCATAACTCTTGAGGAAAATATGTATAAATATTGGATAATTTATTTTCAACAAGAAATTAAAAGTACATCTGACAGTAATTTTTTTTTTTAAAAAAAAAAAGAACAGAAGAGACTATTATTAATTATTAAAAAGAGAAAAGAGCTAAGAATTGCAAAGCAAGATGTTGAAATTAGGCCAGCTTTGTTTTCCTTAAAAAAGTAATTTGAGATAATGTGATTAAGATGTGCCATTAATTGTTGTTTTCACTAATTAGCTGTGCTTAAGTATTTCTTAATCTCAGAGTTGAAAGGTTCCAATCCATTTTCTATTTTTTGTATATCAAGACAAAACCATTAGTCTTTTTTGTTCAATGAATCATTTGGCAAACATAAAATAAAATTAAATAAAAAATGAAATAAAATATCACCAAGAACCACCTGATCAAACTAATTAAAATGACCTAACTTACTTATTGATCAGGATCCGTTTGGCCATTAAAAAAAAAATCAGAATAATTTTTCACTTTATTTGGAAAAAAAATAATCAGTATTTGATTATGAAAATTTGTATATTAAATTTGAAAAAATAGATAAATATTCGGTTTTCACTTTTTTTAATTTGTATCTACATTCAAGTATGAATAACATATTAAAATACTCTTCTGAAATGTAAAATCAAACACAACTTTAAATTCAGAAATTTCGGTAAAATGAAAAATATTTGAAATATATACATTACTATAAAAGGTTGGATTCAGCGACAGATAAATTTTATAGTTAAACAAAATAAAAACGTATCTTATCTTTCTTACTTAGCGATAAATTTTCGTTAGCTACGAATAAAATAACGACAGATCAGCGATGAAGCTCATAGCTAATTCAATGTCTTTTTTTTTTCTACTAGTGATAGCCAAACACCTTAGTTTTTTCCCACTATGTTGTCATTATTTAAACCCATATACACTATCTTTTTAAATAAAAAGAGGAATTAGCTAGGGTGATATATAACCAAATTTATTACTAATTCAATTTAGCGATGGATTAACAACAAATTACTAAAAATATATCTTAACTAAGAGCTATTTTCACGATAAAGTTCATATATAGTTAAATCCAGTTTTATTTTGTAGTAAGATATATATTTTATGTAAACAATAAAATTTAAAAAAAATAAATCACCCATATTTTGGAAATTAGTGGTATGTGACGATATTATGATGACATGCTTTCAATTCATTAAGTTTGAAGTGATAATTAGACACCTTAATCTTCATTTGATTTTACTGCTTAACCAAATTTAGGCAAAATTGATCAAGTCTTCTTTGTTTATTATCCATTCACTTTATATTTGAGAAAAAGATAAAAGATGCTCTTTACAAATAAAATTCATATTGATATTTATGTTATGGATGAGAATAGTATATATTTACTGTACGCTTTTTAAAAAAATGTTTTTGAGGTAATTTTTTATAATAAAGAATGACCATAGGAAACACATACTATAAGATAAAATGCATCAGAATCAGATTATGATAATTGGATTGATGGAAAAAAAAGGAAAAAAACTAAATTGAATAAGATTTAACTTAGTTACTTCTACTAATCGCGTGTAAAGAATTTTTATATTATCAAGCTATTTAATATATAAGATATGTTACGTACGTTTTTAATTTTTGTGCGAAAATTCAAATAATATTTTCTAATATAATTGTGAAACCCTCCGTTTTCTATACAACTTCATACTATCAAGAGTATTTCTCTACATACATTATATATGTAGTTTCATTTTTCATTCCGACTATATATTAATATGATACTTTGTTTGTATATAATAATCTCGAATGAAGTTCGACAAGCCCATCACGTAGATTCATGGATCTTGAGTCCATAATTTTTTTTTATCATCAAAGCCCACATTTTTTATGTGTTTTAGAATAACGAGTAAAAGTAATTATAAACTGATTTAATTTGTAAGCTATTGCAATAAGTCGCATCCCACATTAATATATAATATAGTGTGATATTATTCATATATCAATGAAGACTTTGTTCGCAAATTCAATTCTAATTTCATTTTTTGATTGAAATTTATTGTATTTATCTTTGACATTTTCAATATATATAGTAATTAGATTCAATTCACAACATGCTAGATTTTGTTGACTATAGAATATTAGGTCTCTCATAAGCTTTAATTTCCAGGAATATAATTTTTGCTTTTGTTAATATCCAATGTATTGTCATGAGTATAAACTAATTTGTCTACTATAGTACCAACTTTGATTATTTTTGTTTGAAATTCATGGAAAGGATTGAGTGACATGCACATAAATATTGAATCTATTAGCTAACTTTTGAAAGGTTGCATTTAATTACTTATGATTATCTTTCTTCCACTAATTTTAAAAAAGAAACTTTCACATATAGACACTTAAAAATAGCGTAATTACTCTTTATAGCTATAGTTTGATAATTACAATTGGTAGCTACATGTTATAGGAAGTAGAGAGGCCAACGAGATTGGGAGAGAGAGGTGAGAGGCGAGAGAGCGGGCAAAAAGTGGGAGAGAGGTGAATTCTATGTGTATATCGGTTAGATAATTGTATATTATACATATGTATTTGTATATATGGCAAGCGATATTGGGAGAGGGAGGAGAGAGTTGAGCGATATTATGAGAGGGAGTAGAGAGGCAAGCAAGATTCGGAGAGAGGTAGGCGAGAGAGGATAGAGTGGGAGAGAGGCGAATTGTATATGTATATCGGTTTTTTTAGATAATTATATATTTTACATATGTATTTATATAGAAAGAGAGATTAGGAAAGATAGGAGAGAGACGAGCGAGATTGGGAGAGGGAGGAGAGAGACGAGCTAGAGAGGGAAGAGAGTGGGAGAGAGGTGAATTGTATATGTATATCGATTAGATAATTGTATGTTATACATATATATTTGTATATTCTGGCGAATTATACTTATACAAATGTGACTAATCATACAAACTCAAAGTCAGCCCACGTAATCAATGTATAATGTTAGTCGTGAGTGATATTAAATAAAAATTACCTAATATTATCTCGGCCAAGTATCACAAGCATTCTTATCATTCAAAAGTTTTCATGAGAACAAAATTTAAGTCAGGCCTCATAATATTGGCCTTTTGGAGAAACATAGTTTTTTTCTTTTGTTCATGTATGGGGCTGGACCCATTTCCAAGTTTGATTCTTTTGTGATTTTCTTTTTCTGAAATCTACGATACACATCCAAAATTAAAAAAAAATTTAGCCAGCTATGAATTATTATATATTGAGAGAGTCCATAAGAAGAAAAGAATATTTGTCGTAGATGAGAGTCACATACGATTAGTTTGAGTCTTTAGATTTTATTCATGAAAAATTCTTTTAACTAGGGGGTTAAAATGATATATTTGTGTAAATCAGCCGCAAATATTTTAGAGAATTGTCTTTGGGCTTTACAAATAGGCCCTATATTTAGTTGAAGCCACAATGGCTAATCTAGGCCTTTAAATGGATGGGCTAAGCCCAGGAGTAACTTTGAAACCCAATTCATATTCATAGTTGAGCAAGATCCAAATTAGTTGTTACTACTTGAATAAAATATGGAATGAAAAAAAAAAATTGTAAGCATTATATGTTAGAATTTGAAATTCTCACAAGCTAAACTCAACTAGGCTGAAATACCACAAAAATATTTTTAATATGATGTTATATTATTGATTCAGATCAAATTCACATGTTGTCCATCAAAATATCTTACAACTTAATTATTTTTTTTACTATCGAGGTGGAATATGGTTCACGCACACCAAACAATCTCTTGCTTACACTAGGTACCACATGATCTATCATAATTCACGAGTTAATTTAGAAATTAACTATGTGTCACCCACATAAACCTAATACTTATGGCACCTAAGTTTTTTGGCTTCATTTTCATGTCGTCAAACGCTATATCTATAGGTAGAAAATTGTCTCGTAGATGATCAGAGACGTCGTGCATCATGTTTTCACTACGTCATTTTTATATTTGTTTTTGTGAATTATCGATTCAGATATCAATTATTGAGATCAGACAATAAAAAAACACACGTAACATAATATGACATTATCAACTTTAGATCACACTTTTCCACCCAAATATGCTTTACACTACTAAAAGTATTGATCACTCTATATAGAATCATGAAACTTCCAAGAGAAATCCACAGTATATGCAATCTTTGTCATGATTCATTAGGGAATTAGTAGACCCAATAAATACCAAAAAATATAATTGTCTTATGTGTGTACAAAACGTATGTAATGTTGTCATAGCATAAGACAAGGACCACCTCCAAATGCCAAAAAACCAAAATTGTAACGTAAAAAAAATGAAGTCCATATGTCACCAAATAAAACCAATTTGTATAAAGGAGTAATATGTGGAAGGACAAGTGTATATCAAGACTTGTGAACCCAACTTTCAATTTGGAAAGTTGTGATAGATATGTATAAATCATGAATGGAACTTGGACAGTAATTTCAATTCAAAATTCATATTTGTTTTATGCATAAATTATTTAGTCTAGAACTTAATAGCTTAAAAATTAGAAGTTCAAACTCATAAACATCAAATTTTGACTCTGTTTCTGAGTATGGTGTCATACTACTTAAGCCTATGCCTTATTTCTTTTGATTTGATATAATTTTTTTACTCATGTGATTGTATTTCATTAAATTAAATGTATAACTCTAGACAAGTAGAACCTTAAAAAAATTATTAACAGAGAAAGAAAAATATATAAAAATACTGGATGTCTTGATTTTCGAGAAGTCACCAAAGTAGTTCATTCCTATTCAATTTAAAATTAGGAGTGTCATACGAAGATTGCATCTAATTGAGTAACTATCATACTCAACTAGTCCAATTCTAAACTGAAAAAAATAACGCACAAAATTTTTGTTATACCTGAAATTTATAAAAAAAAAATTGATCATAAAGGTCTTATATTAACATAGTCTTACTTTACATTTATCGAGATCTTAATTTTATAGATTCAATTCATAATCTCTTAATGACAGAAAAATAAATTTATCAATTCATATTCTAAGGCCTAAGCTATTCCTTCAAATATTTTATATTACAATCACAAGTTCACAACATGTAATTATGGTAGAAACACTTCATAACTTATTCTTATTTATTACATATCTAACCCCCTTATAAGTAGAGTTTCATAAAAATTTGTGACTCACACTACTTTTGAATAAATTAATTTCCAGTAGTCATTTCAATGTGTCTCTTTTTCCTCTACACCCATCATGAATTTGGTAATTACTATTAGGAATTATAAATGTATAAAATCGATCACGTTTAATTTGTACTTGGTTCGATAAAATAGGATCACAATAATATTAAATTTGGTCCTACTAATGAATTATATGATTTATTCTAACAAATATATGATGAGTATATCCCTAATGAATATTTTTATTTATATTTTAAATGAGTTATAAATCCTTTTTTATTGCATATTCAAATCAAATAGTCATACTTAAACGAGTTGAACGTATTGATCAGATTGATACAACTTGATTGTAGATGAATTGATTAGGTTAATCATACAAAACTACAAAAATCATCTCTTATATTTGAAGTACACGTACATATTAAAACTTAAATTTATCATCAAATTGCATGTTTTGATTTTTTAATTTTGTCAAAATAATGAACAAATTATAAGACTTAACCGCCAAAAAGAAAACAACAAAATCAAATTGAAGCTCAAAATTTACAAAATAAAATAAGCTAAAATCCTCCAATATGCATTCCTATAACAAGTACATTACCAAAGCTATAAATTTTAGTACAACAAAATACATTGTATATGTGCATAATTGCATGAACAAAATCTTGTTAACTATTTTTTTTATTTTTTTTGCTATTTTAGTCCCCAACCAAAGAATAAAATGCCCTTTCAACCTCAATAACCATGACAATTTTTCCAAATTTGTCTTCAAGTTAATTTATGAGCATCCACATTTTACCCTTCCACTATTTAGCCAGTAAAACCCATATTTACTGTTTGGGTCGGGTACCGAATCCCAAATGGGTCGGGTACCGAGTTTGTATAAGAACTTGAAAACCCGGTTGAGTTCTCTTGGAAGAAACCCGGGTTAACGCTGTTAAGTCGTTGAGCTCTAACACTGCTTTCTACTTCTTGATCAACTCCTCCTTCAAACTTAACTTCACCGTGAAAATTTAACGCCGTTGAATTGGCGAAAAATTCGTTGAAATTATTCAAATTGTCGTTGTGATTGTGATACTGATTGGTGTTTATCAGCACCGGAGTTTGATTTCCCGGTGTTGGAACTTGATTTCCGGTACGTAATTCCGGGAATGAGTTTAATCCCGCTATAGCAGCCCAATCGAAGTTCCCAGAACTCAATTGTTGAAGATTGAGCTTGTCATTTTGTTGAAAATTCCTTATAGAATTCACCCTCGGCATTGAGAAATAACGATCTTCAATTGCTGGTAGAGATTCCAGCATATCATCAAACTGAGATGATGACGACGATGACGAAGCATGACTTATATCCTTGTTCTGTAAATCAGAACAACTCAATTTTTGTCCACCTGAATTCTTCTTATAAATCCTACATAGAACCCAATCGTCGAGCTGAAAAACATACAAACAAATATCAATATATACGGAAATTTACACCGAATTCATAAATTTCAAATTATGAGAAATTTGAAAACACACATACCCTTGAACTTCCACTTTTCGTCGTAGGTTCACTGAGTCTGTATTCGTGCATAATCCAATTTGTTTTAGTTCCTTTAGGTGCTTTACCAATGTAAAACACTAAAGCCTTTTTGATTCCGACTTTTCTACCATCTGTAGTAATAACTTTATCAGTTCCAGTTGCTTTCCAATAACCAGACCCAGCTACTCTGTTTGGTCTAGATCCATTCGGATACTTCCGATCTCTTGGACTGAAGAAATACCATTCTTTTTCTCCAAAAATCGCCTTACCTGTAAAAAATCAACAATATCAAAATAATTAATTACTTAATCAAGTCGAAAAAAATTAATTTGAAAAAAAAAAATCTTACTTGGAAGAACCCATGGATCGAATTTGTACAAATCAATTTCAGCAATAATTTGCAGAGAAAAATCATGACCAGCAACTTTACGGCATAAATATTGAACTAAAAGTTCTTCATCAGTCGGGTAAAACCGGAACCCGGGTGGTAAGCTTAGCTGTGTAAGAGGATCCATTTCTTGAACACCCATTTTTTTTTCTTCTTACAAGTAAGCAAAATGTAGAGAGAGAAGAAATTGGAGAGAAGAAAAATATAGATTTTTTTTTTTGAAATTTCTTAAATTGTGAGCTATAAGGTTGTTTATATAGAAAAAAAAAAAGTCGGTGTATTAAATTTTTACTATGTGTAGAATTAGAGAAAAATTCATATCGTTGTTAATCTATTGTATTGATTGTTATTGTATCGTTTATATTTCTCGATAGATAAGGATGAAAAAATCTATCTTATATAACGAATGATATGATGAGATTGTATCGTTACTTTAATATTTACTTTTTATTTGTCTTTAATATTATTTGATAATTATATTAAAATTTTATTATATTTTTTTCATAATATCTCTATTTTGTATTCTATTTTTATTATAAATTAAATATTTAAATTATGCATATGTGACATTATAAAATGATAAAAAATATTTAGCATAAGACATTATGGACAAATAGATAATAATTATTACTCAAACAAAAGTGTAAAGATTTTATTATTTGTAGGGTTTAAGGAAGAATCTGACCACGAGTAAAATCGAATAATACATTCAAGTTAAAAATAAACTTAGATAATTACTAGAGATAAGTACGGTCGTCCTTTTCGATGGGACCCAAATTTTTTATTTCTTATTTGATTTTTGATTGATATTTGAAATTTATATTAGAGTTTTGAGAAATTTAATTTGCAAATGCATTGCAGGTTGCATTTGAGAGTGGCGCTTTCAACATAATTTTTTCATATGTTCAAAATTTAAATCTGAGATGACTGATTAAGAATAAGATACTCTCACCAATGCATCACGATTCAAAATTATTATTATATTTTTTATAGTAATAGATTAAAAAGTCGACACGTAGTAAAGGTTCGATATTATCAATTGGCCGACCTTATCCAATGGTAAAAATGAGAGTACAAAGTGCATGATCCATAATAGCTAAGGAAGAAAATGAATTTATTTTTGGAGAGGCAAAATATTTATATTAAGTAAAATAAATATAATAATATATAACTTTATCATAATTAAATAGTTAAATGTAAGTAGTTATGTGTCATCAAAATCTAAAAAATTGTTTTATGGAGTTAGCCATCGATCATCAATTTAAATGTATGTTATCATATTTAAAATATAAAAGTTCTAATTAAAATTATTAATTTTATTGAATGTGCTAGTGACTGTTATCAATAATTTAGATGCACGTATATGTCGAACCAATTAAATATATTATATAATTAAAGAACCATTTGTTGGTTTTTGAAAAATCAAAAATAAAAAAATGAAAAAAAATAGGAATAATAACTTAGACTTTGAGTTTATGAGTCTGCAACTTTTAAACATAAAAAAATTTAAATTAAAGTTATTGATATATGCAAAATAAATTTATCGAGAAAAATAAATTAAAACGATTGATATTTATAAATTGGTGATAGCATTAGTTATTTTAGTCATATAAAAGAGTTGAATTTCTTGAATAGAATATGTTATAGTTAATCTTTGTTATGTAATGAAAATTTTGGTTTTAGATATTATTAATTTCTATTTTTTAAATAATCACTGGAAATTTTTTTTTTTTATGAGAAATCGCTTTTTTTTAGTTATGTAATAAATTTTGCTTATATGAGACTTTATTTTACTTAATTAATTTTAATAATGCACATATAATACATTATACATACATATATATATAAAAGAAGTTGGTATTAAAATTGATGTAACTTTTATTTAAATGTGAAAATGAATTTTACTTTTTTTAGTGGAACATATTATGTTGTGCAATGTGCATTACTTAATTAGTGCACATACTTATTGTTTTCAAAGCATTAAACAAAAATATAATAAAAATTTTAAGTGACTAGCTATTGTAATTTATAATACATTGGATGTAATTTTCTAAAAATCAAGATAAATAAATAAAAATAAAGAAACTAAAATACTAAATCTTTTGAAGTGGCCCATAAAAGACACCTCAGCTGCACGCATACAACTCAAGCATACATATTTATTATAGCTTTTTATATAATAAAATTAGACAGAATTTATTAATTTATTTTTCTTTTGATAAATGTTAAAAGTATGTACTGTATAATTTTTTTTTAATAAAGTTACAAGGATATTTACAAGATGACAAATCAACATTAGTTCATAAACACAAATTTATTTAAACCAAGAAAATATTTATTTATTGAGTAATAAAATAATTTTAATTTTACGACTTACAAAAATAAAATTTTTGGAAAATAAAATGTAGGACAATTTTGTTTTCATATTACAAGGGGATGGGCAAAGGGTGTGTAGACAAAAGGTATTGTAACGGTGTCACAATCGGTGACACGTCACACATTTTTTTTCTCTCTTTTTTTTGTTTATTTCTTAAAAAATTGTATTTTGACTTGGTTTTTATTTATTTTTTTAATAATCACTCTCTAGTCCTAATTTTATTTTATTTTTGAGTTTTCGATTGTGAAGATTTAAATAAAAAATTTATCACGATTAATAGTTGGAAGAATTGCAGTGATATTGAAATATGTTTAACATTGCATTTTTGATAAAAATAAATAAATTAGTATGTACTTAATTGGAAAGAAAGAGAGTTATTTCATCAAATTTTAATATTAATAAGTGAAAATTTGAGATTGATAAAGATCATTCTTTTATGCGAACCAAAATAAATTATTTTTATAGTAATTAAATTTGAATTATTTACTAAATGAATTTAGAAGCGATGATCTCTATTATAATTCTTACAGATATGAATTATATTGATAATTATTTTTAGTTATGGTACTTTGTTTTGTGCCCGATTATTTTGAAATATAATCGTGTAAGGTCAGTCAATGAAGACGAATTTAATTTTTTTTAAAAAGTTTAAACATGAAATTTCTTGTTAGAAGCAAAAGGTCGAGCAGAAAAATGAGTTGATGAAATTTAATATTTTAGTCCAAACTTCAAATGCTCAATATTAAAATTAATATACTGAATTAAGAGCTAGGCTTTTGAAATTATGCAATATTAAAATTTGAATTTATTTTGCATTTTATTAAATAATGGATGGATCGTATCAATCGCACCGCTAATGCACACATGTTTGTCATGTATGTGTGTGACAACTCATAAATTATGGGTTGTGGTCCTCAACGGGGCTCCGTTTAATTTTTTACGTAACGTTTTTCTCAATACAAACATGTTATGAAGAAAAATAATATCAATTCTCCAAGGATCAAATTAAAATACTATGTGTATCTTTTAATTAGAACCACAAACTTTGAAAAAAGAAATTATTTTTTTAAAACTAAAAAGAAAACGTGATATATCACCTTGACAAATATCATCAATTAACTTGTTGACGTTAATAAAAAGTAACAAAGTATCAATATTTTCAAAATGTTTGCAAGTGGTAAATAATAGAGAAAAACATTTTCTTCATGAATTAAATTAATATTTGGAGTCACAATTTCAAACTAACAATGTTAATTTTCCTGTTTCAACATAGAGATTAAATGTGTACATATATTTTAATAATATATTTGAAATAACCAACCATAAAAAAAAAGTTATGAAACAATTTTCTTCATGCCAAACATACTAAAAATATTTAATAGTTTTTATATGCAAATATTTGAATACTATTATATAGTGAGTACTCTAAAGTCTTGTGTTTACGCTAGAGTGCGGACTTGGGGGTATTTTTGTTTTATTTTTCTTGTGGGGGTACCTAGAAGGAAAATAATTTATTCGCATTTAATTTTTCAATCAAATTAATAAATTCAAAGTTATATTTTAGGAAACTTTCACATATCGCTACCTAAAAATATTCTTTTCGCTCCGTATTTTATCATGGTTTCTATTTTTAGAGTCAAACTATAAAATCTTTGACTAACATTTTAAGATGTATTTTTTCATTATATTAATATGCAAAAAATTGTAATTTATTATATTTTTCATATACTTTTAGAATATCTACTTTTTTTGGTTTAAAATATTGAATTAATGTAATCTAATTTACCTTTGAAAATTAGTCAAATTGACTTTCGATAAGAGCAACATGACAAACAATTCCGGACGGAGGGAGTAATTAATTACTCCCATAGCTATAGTTTGATAATTATAATTTGTAGCTACATGTTATATGGAGGAAAGAGGCAAGCGAGACTGGGAGAGAGAGGAGAGAGAGAGGGGGGAAAGTGGGAGAAAGATGGATTATATACATATATATATATATATATATATAATTGAATATTATACATATGTAATTGTATATATGGCAGAGGGAGGACAGAGGCGAGCGAGACTGGGAGAGAGAGGAGAGAGGCGAGCGATATCGAGAGAGGACGGAGAGAGGCGAGGGAGAGAGAGCAGAGAGTGGAAGAGAGGTGAATTATATGTGTATATAATTGTATAAAAATGTATATTATACATATATATATTCGTATAAATGGCAAGCGAGATTGGGAGAAGGAGGAGAGGGGCGAGCGAGATTGAGAGAGGGAGGAGAGAGGCTAGCGAGAGAGGGCAGAGAGTGGGAGAGAGGTGAATTGTATATGTATATAGACTAAAAAATTGTATATTATACATATTTATTTGTATATCCTGACGAATTATATGTATACAAGCATGATTAATTATACAAACTCGAAGTCAGCCCACGTAATTAATTACAATGTTAATCGCGAGTGATAATTGTAGCAAACTATAGCTTACTAATAGTATAAATTTACTTATCCGCGTAATTTTCCCTTATATTTTGTATGATATCATTCGTTACTCGTTTACAATAATAATTGTTATGAAAGCTAATCAAGTAAGATCCTAATATACTCCCTAGCATCGACTTCTACTAATTACTTAATCATTTATATAAATTTATAATTTAATATAAATATCGAGTACGATATATTAAATATACTAGTAAAAGTAGAAAGTCGAAGTAGCAAAGGTCAAGGACTCGAAGGTTTAAATGGAAAAATGGAATGTCAATTTTTAACTAAAGTATGGACAATAATATTTGTGTGTATGATTGGATCTTTTAATGAACTTTAGTGGACGTGGCATTATTTGAGGAAATTGAATAAAATGAAGAATATATAGTATAGTAGATAAGAATTAGCAATTGTTTGGTAGGTCAAAGTGGCACGTCGATTGCTTTTTCATAAAATTAATAATTGAAGTTGAAATTTGTTGAGTTCTTTTAATGCCACGTGCTACATTTACAATATTAAATTAAGTCATCTTCATCTTTTTTTATTTACTCTGCTGTTTTCTTATTGGTCCACGATAACATATTAAGTTATATAAATTCTTAGTTAATAGTCTAATTGATCACCAACATGCCCCCACACTAAACATATTCAATTTAGTCGAGATTCCAGAAAAAATAAAGTATTACGCAATTTATTTTTCTTTCTCAGAAGTAAGGTAAATCAGTGATTTTTAATAGACTCTTAATTCGATTTAAAACTGTTTAGGAAAAAGCCTAATGAAAATATAAGTAATAATAGAAAATAGCGGAATAGCACTATAACAAAATGATGCAATAATTAAACTAAGCTAAATCATACATAGCTTAACCTTAGATCATTTATGTTACTATTTTATTTTTTTAGTCGAACTTCATTTTTTTCTTGAATAAGTAACAGAGACGTTTTGCCACAACAATTTGACACCGTTATTGTATTAATTAGAACTGTTGAATCCAAACCAGAATAATAAGTATTTTATTTATATAAAAATAAATAATCTCTCTGAGAGACGTAAGTCAAAGATATGTAGTTGGAGAATAAGATTTATACCTTTATGCCAAGTTGATGCTATATAGAATGAAAATAATTTTGGTGATAGAATGAATATATTGACGTAGATTTTGTTGAAAAAGAAGGAAGCTGATGATTGAAATATGTTAAAGGAACATGTCTAACATAATTTACTGATGTGTCTACATTAAGTGTTGATGAAGAAGGAAGCTAACACTGAAACATGTTGCACTGATCAAGAATTAGAGTCATACTAAGATAAGATTATTTATGTTAATTAGAATTATATTTTGCCTACAATTATATTATGATTCAGATTATATTACGACTAGGATTACTATTAAAATTATAGTATGATTAGGATTTAGATTATTTATAATTGCATTATTATTATTATGGTAGTAATAGGTATTGTAGTGCGACTCTAAATATAGTTAACTTAGAATCAGCTTATTGTAGACACGTCAGTAAGTTGCGTTGTGGACATGTTCTAATCGTCAATTTCCTTCTTCTTCAACAGATTCAGGTAAAATGATTCGAAATCTTAAAATAAAAATAGAATAAAATAGGACAGAGTCAAGTAAGATTGAGGGGTTCATTCAAAATTTTATAAATGAAAAGCTATATATTTAAATTATAACTTAGGTATATATATGATAAACATTATTGACCATTCTTTATTTGATTTTAATGTAATAAAATTTTTGAATCGGATAATCGATGAATCTATTAATAAAGGTAATGTATAATTGACCATTTGACCATCTTTTTAGAGTTATACTTTTACTACATTTAATTTATGTCTACATGATATGTATGTATGTGGCATCTTTTCTTTTAGAAAACTATTTCGTGCACACTACATTTATTAATATACTTTTGATTATGATTTAATTGGATTTATTTAAAACTGTTTAATTACTTGTTCCTATAGGAAAATTATGAAAGCACACATATTCTCAAACATTTGATTTGCTAGACAAATAAGACATACAAATATATATTATATAGTCATCACAATTATTTATCATTTAATTTAACTTTCCTAATTAAGAAGTTTGACCTTACCTACTTACACGTGGAAATTATATTTTACAACACCAAACAATGCTATAAATAATTTGTACCTAGGAGTCACACCGACCAATCAAAATAGTCCTATGAAGTATTGTACGTGTGTTAGTGACTATATACTCTGCACCTGTTAATTTCATCTGTATATCCAATGATGGTAGTCCACACTATGTGCGGACGCGAGCGGATTGAGTTAAATTTGAATTATTTTAAATAGATTGAAATAATAAATTTTTGAGTTGCTAACTTGTTCGAAAGTTATTTGGATAATTTAGAGCACGTTGAACGGGTTATAATTTTATATAAAGTACATAAATTTTAACAATTTGGAAGATGGTCACATTCAATTTTGAAAATTTTCTAAATAATAATAATTTTAAATTTTTCAAAAAAATACGCAGATACATTATTTCTTCTTCTGATACATAGCAAACTATATATAACTATAATTCAGATTCATACTGATTTAGGTTTGAAATATTTAGGGTACGACTATGTATCAACATAAACAATAATATTTGTACTAAATACATTATACACAAAAACAGAGTTATAATGTATATGATAGAAGTGGAGTGATGTATCCAAATATTAAGAAAAAAAAGGAAAAAAGAGATTCTTATTATTAATTCAAATAGTATGAATTTTTAAAGATTATATTATCTTTAATCACATAATTACATACTTTTTCCCATAATTTTAAGGGCTAAAATTTTCACATCTACCTTCACTTATATTGTCTACTAGATGCAAGGTCAATAAGGAAAAATAATATATAATACATCAACATAATCCTTAATGATATTAATAAATTTTATTTAGATAATTAAATTACTTTATATATGATATCATAAAAGAAACACGTTTTAACTATCAAATATTTTTCAATTCTTTTTTTTTTTTAAAAAAACCATTTATATTGACTCATCAATAAACACAGTACTAGTACCCATTGTACTATGGCTCGAGCGTTAAAGACTATATGCGCTGCATCTATTGATTTCACTTCTACCAACTTTATTTTATTTTTGATTTTTCGTTCCATATCTGATACTCATAATAAAATTTACTTAATTTTAATTTTGTGTTGGGTAGAATTTTATTCGAAAGATAGTTCTTCCTATCAAAATTTACTCATACTCAAAATTTGAATACGAAATTTTTAATTAAAAAAGAACTATTCTCATTCAAGACACCGTATCTGTTTCTATCAATTATAGTCCTTATACATTTCATTTCGATACGAGGAAGGAATCTTTAGTTTCTAGGTAGCTATGCATACCTATTTAATCGTCCTACGGGTGTGAATTTGATTTTTCGATTTAGATTTACATGTTCGATTTCAATTTTTGAATAGTACAATTTAACCAAACCAAAATAGGGTGGGCAAGATAATGATCAGATCGATATTTAAGTTTATTCGTTGTTTGAAATGTCACTAAAAATAGCTAGTTTTTAATAAAAAAATGAATTTAAACATGCATATTTCTAACTAAAACACGAAAAAACTTATTAAAAAACATTTAGTTGTAGTAGTTACAATACCAGGAAAAAAATTATTGAATTTTAAAACAAATGTGTGAAAAAATTATTATTATTGTTTTTCCATGTTTTAGTCAGGGATATTTTATCTCAAAGTTATTTTGTTTATTAAAATGTGGTTAAACATAGGATAACTTCTAAAACAATGATTAAATGTTGATTAGTGGTCCAAAAAAGTATGCTGGTTGCCTAATTTTGTTTGATATTATTAGGGTTGGACCAATGGAGGAGTTCATTTGTAAACAACACAAGTATCACATTCCTCAACAGATAAATATGGAAATAATTCCAAATTATTGGTGAAATAAAATATCTATATGCTTTTCCGACCTCATTTTAGGTACTCTATTTCAATATACGTGACAAAGTTCAAGAAACAATCTTCTTTATCTTGATCGTTCATTGAACATGATATAGTTTTTGTAAAATAGTGTACATCTAAGTACTACAAATTACAAGAATGAAAATTTAAAAATATTTAAAGGACATCATACGAATAATTTGCATGAATAAAACTCTCAACATTAATATAAATTGGGATAAAACTCAGATATCTTTTTTACAGTCGATAGCCAATTACGACTTTGATTGTATTTACTATTTAGAATTTGATGCTTTTCTCCTTGAATGCTTTTTATTCAAAACCATAAAAGAATAATATGACTTGTTGAAGACTTAGATACATTTTTTGATATTAATGAAAATCATCATAAAGTATATGATTGTACTTGGACCAAACTACTTTTTAGCCCTTTAAAAACTAATGAAAAATAAATAAAATACAAGGATTGATTTTAGAGAAACTTAGATAAATGTATCTCTCGAATATCTAGTTTATTACTCTCTCTGTCTCATTTTATGTGACACTTTTCGTTTTTAGAGAGTCAAACAGTTTAACTTTGACCGGATATTTGCGTATGAATCTTCAAATTTTTTGAAATAAAATTTATATATTTGTAAACTACGTAAAGAGTACTATAAGTTACATGCAATAATTGATAGTTCAAAATGTTAAAAGGATCTATGAAAAAATTACAGTCAAAGATAGACTTATTTGAATCTCGAAATGCCAAAAGTGTCACATAAAATGAGACGAAGAGAGTAATACAGATGAATTATACATAATATATATAACTTAGATTTCTCAATGATACTTTGTTATCCCTACATACAATCTCTCCCAATTAATGTGAACTTAGAATAGACAATTAAAGAGTAAGGGAATAGTGTATAGTGATGATGTGGGGACTAGAAGTTCAAAAATAGCAAAGAAACAAATCAACTTTTGTTTAGAATTAGGTTATAAACTTAACATAGAAATAGGTGCAGAGATTGTGGTCTGATAAACTATATATGTATATGCCCCAATTAGATGAATCTAATAGTATGAGCTTGTTAATGCACCCTTTTTGTTCTGTCCCTCATTTTCTTTCCAATTATTTAGACCTTATCCTAATTTGTTCCACACCTCTTTTGCAACTTTCATTTCTCATTTCTTATTATTTGGTATGTATTTCGTAATGATTAGTGTCACGAGTTCGAATTTTAATAATATTGAGTTCACGCACATTGATGAGAGACTAGTTATTTGGTTTTCTTATATGATTTCTAACAGATAATTCTCATATCAAAAACTAGTTTTTGAAGTTGTATTAGATCAAAGTTTTATTTTTATTATTATAGTATAAAAGTCGAAAACATCTTATTTTATGATTTTTACTCTAGTATAAGCCCTATCTTATATTGTCCATACCAATCTTAAATATCACATTTGATTATTTAGTCTCCTTATATTGTCTCGTGACTTTTTGAAAATTAAGATATGTTGAAGGTCCATTTGATATTAACAACCTTTCTAGGTAGAGACAAATACACAATTTAAATTAGACTAGCTTAATCCTCAAGATTTCTAGCACTTACTATTTAATAGTACTTTTGACATATTAGATCAAAATTTATTTTCAGAAAATAGTAACTTTTTAAAAAAATGAAAAAGGTAAAATAAAATAAAAATCCTTATACCATATGAAATGAACAAAAATGTTCTCGACTGACAGCTTGATCCAACAATATCCTTATTGTCGTTAATAATTTGATAAAATAATGCTCTTAAACTAAATGAAATGAATAAAAATGTCTCAATCGATAGTTTGGTTCAAAATGCCTTTGTTGTCCTAGTTTGCCCTCCAAATTATATGGAAAAAAAACAACTAATTTCTTCTTTACTTTTAACTGTTCTTTAACATGAGAATAGATGTTGGCCAAGTACTAAAAACAATTATGTTACTACTACAAATTACAATCACATTGAGTCTGAATATAAAACCCATACAAATTTTTTAATGTCTAAATTGTATATGATGACAAATCAAAAATTACAATTTGGACTTTCAAATTTGTCAATAGTATATCTTTATGCCATTCTACCTTATACCTAAAAGTTTTATAGTAAGGTAAAGATAATATCTCAACTCTGAAATCTATAGGACTTGCAAATATGAAAGAAAAACTCAAATCCATCCTGGTTAGCAGAAACACGAGTATTCCTTCCTCATTATCAGACGATCACTAACATCTATTTCTTCGTCACACCAATCCTTGTAAGTACCAAATATGCCAAGACTCTATATCCCACAAGCATTATAGTCAATGCAACAACTGATATCGCGTTACCTCCAAGCCCTACAGACTTTATCGCGGGGAAATCATGC
This sequence comes from Solanum pennellii, assembly GCF_001406875.1. Lineage (NCBI taxonomy): Eukaryota > Viridiplantae > Streptophyta > Magnoliopsida > Solanales > Solanaceae > Solanum > Solanum pennellii. The sequence goes on along the minus strand of NC_028643.1, from coordinate 76,948,138 downwards.
ACATAACAAGTTGCATCCACTACGCCACAATGATACATTTCCCCTTCCTCATACTGTGACCCTACCAAGAGCTTGAATGTATACTGGGTAAGCGATATGTACTTTAACCAACTAATGAAGCTAGGAACATGTTGAACGAAAAATCCACTGACTAGAGTGAACGATAGCATGATTACTGAGGCGAGTACAGTAGCTGATTTTAGATCCATGATCATCGCGCCAATTGCAAGTCCAAGGCCTTGTGCTACTAATACACCATATAGAACGGTGAACAAGGTAGAGAAAAAATTCACCGGGGATTGTTTTAGGCCCGTTGTCCAGTATGCTATGATGACGAAAATAGTTGGAAGTACTAGCTCCATTGGAAGATCACCAACTATTCTTGACATGAAGTATGAAGAGAGTCGATAGGTACCTGAGGCTCGTTCCTTCTCCAACATCATTCGTTCTGGTGGGAACGTGAAAATAGCTTGGAAGAGAGGATAGAACCCCCAAAATGAAGTGATAAAGAACATGAGCCCAGTCTGCATCAATCGATAAAATTACAACTCTTTAGAGTTAGGAGTCGTTACGTTATTGCAAGGGATTGTAGTTTGTAATGCAGAGGAAGTAGAGAATATAACCTGATCCTGTATGTCAGTCGATCGCCACCATAACATTGCACAAAGTATAGATACAATAAGGACCTGTCCAACCTTGAGGAATGAGAAGGAATCGTGTTTTCGTTCTTTCATCCCTCTTCTAAACAACACAACAGCTTCGTTCCACCAAGTGTTAGACCATCGATCGAGTTCCCCTTTCTGTATTTTTTGATGATCTTCGCTATCATCATACCTTTGCAATTCTTCCTTCACTACATCCAACAGATTGGTTTTGAACGCGGTTACTAGAGTCAGCTTGATTGATGCTTGATCTTCTTGTGGATCATCTACAACACCTGCACAAATTGATCACGACGAATGTATATATGACATTTGCTATATTATGAACACGCCTAATCGTGTGAGAACCTATGTCATTTTCTATAGTGATATCAAGTAAAAGCGTAGATGAACATACCATTTGCAAGATCTAACAAGAAGTCGGAGGGATTCATAGCAACAGAGGGTGAAAATCCGATGCTCGAAAAATAGGACATAGCATCTTCACCTCTGCCAAAGTACAGGGGATTTCCTTCAGACAATAACAACACTTTGTGGAACATGTAAAACAGTCTACTTGAAGGCTGATGTATTGTCATAACAATCGTCCTCCCACCGTTCACCAACTCCCATAGAGTCGACACAATCTTTTGAGCTGTTGTTGAATCAAGGCCCGATGTTGGTTCATCCAAAAACAACAAGCTCGGATTAATAAGCATTTCTTGTCCAATGCTGACTCTTTTCCTCTCCCCTCCCGAAATCCCTCTCAATAACGGACCTCCAATGATACTATCCTTGCATTTGGTTAATCCCAATTGAGAAATCACAGCCTCAGCATGCGCGACTTTATCCATGTGTGATAAGGTTTTAGGCAACCGAAGCAAGGCAGTGTATACTAGTGTTTCTGTGACAGTTAAGTGAGGGTAAAGAACATCGTCTTGAGTAACAAATCCGGTGTAACGTTTCATAGCATTTTTGAAGGGCATTCCATTATAAGTTATAGTACCTTCAAGACGACCACTTAAACGACCTCCTAACCCCGTTAACAACGTTGTTTTACCACTGCCTGAGGGGCCTAACATGGCCAGCATTTCGCCGGGGAACACTATACCAGTAACACCCTTTAAGATTATTTTCTCTTCTTGTGATTTAGAGGAACTTTTGAACATCCCTTCAGTCTTGGGCTTAATCTTGTATACAACATTGTCAAACTGCACATTTTGTGATACAAATAACATAAACACAAAATTTAGACTTCACAACATCAAAAGCATCATAGGAAACCAAAAGGTAACTCGTCTATCATATTAAAAATAGTTGTTCAGTAAAGAGAAACACCGACAATTTATCACATAGTTACTAATTTTAACACTTCGTCCTTGTTTTACTCGTCCATATTAGATTTCAGTTTAGAATCAAGAAATACTTTATCACGTAGTTCCTAGTTTACTTTCTTAAGCATTGTAATACTGTAAAATTATCATTTTGTTTATTGCTCCTCCTTAAGGGTGTCACAATTCAATACCGAATGAGTAAAAATAGACAGAGTTCACTTTCCTTATTATATTCAAACAGAGTGATATAGTAAAATGTAATTTTATCAGTAAGGGTATACCAAGTCAATATTGAACAAGTAAAACGACACAGAAGGACTACTAATAACTAGGATTCAACATAGAATATTTATAACTATATACTATAGTCCACCCGTTACGATTTTTTACTAGTATATTCTAGCAACGTAAAAGAGAAATTTATCATTTCTACTAGTCAAATTTAGATTCCCAATTAATTTAATAAAATATTTTCTCAACGAAAATGCCAAGTCAGTTTTGACTAAGTAAAATCAAATAGAACACAAAAAAATAGTAACAAACTTACGTATTTTCCTGAAAAACATTTTCATTAAAAAAAAAAGTACTTCATCCCAAACACACCGTTTAGATTAAAAACAATTAATTTTTTTTACAAAGAAGAAATTGGACAAATTTAAAACTATAGAACTAATGAAACACAAAATCAATGTGTTTAAACAAGAATGTACCTTTCTTTTTTCATTAATTTAGATTAAAACGGATACATGCATGTAATTTTCTGGGGAAAAAAATCAAAAGAACTACCACCAAATTATCAAAATAATTTATAAATTTTAACATAAATCACATTAATAAAATAAATTAATTACCTTGAGAGTGACAGGAAAATTAGTTTTCTTGAAGATGGCTGCACTTTCCAGCTGAGTAATTTGTATTTCCTCCATTTCTTTTTGTAAATAATTTCCCCCCCTCTCTTCTTTGAAGAAGAAAAGAGAAAAAAATAAATAAAATGTGATTGAAAATATAGAACAATTTGATGTATTTATATATCGGTGATAAATATTGTTGGGTATACGTAAAGTTTGGAGGGGATATGAGACGTGTTACAATATATTTTGAGGTGTAATAAATGATTTACTCAAATCACTTTTAGGGTTCTTAATTTCCCGATGAGTGAGATGACTTATAGTTTAACTAGGACAGATGTAGTAAAATTATTATTTTATTTATAACTCGATGAAGAGACAATTTATAATTTTACTAGGATTGATATTGTGAAATAAGTATTTTATTTGTAAATCATAAAATATGAATCAAGTCAAATATAAGTGCATATATATAGAATTTTGAAAAAATATACAATTTTAACCAAAATTAAGAAAGGAAAAAAGATAGTGGTTTTATTGGTTGGTGATTTATTATTATTTTTCCCTTTTAAGGTTTTGGGGGTTAAAATTGTTTTAACTTTTAAATCTTTTTTTATATGTGGAAATGATTCAAATTTCAAACTATCAAAAAAGCTTTGCTGCCATTAATTTTTCTTTTCCTTTCTGTTTTTTTTTTAAAAATATTTTATCTTACGTTCGGAAAGTCAAATCAAGATGAGCTTTGACTATGTTGATGTGGTGAAAAAATAATTTTTTATTATTAGTCAAAATTTTAGACAAATGATAAATATTCTAATTTTACAATTACACTACGAAAAGTCAAAGCTGTATGAATTTTGACTGTTATATTTCAAAACTCTAGAAATGTGACAGTTTCTAATTTTACAGTTACATTGCAAAAAGTCAAAGCTACATGAATTTTGACCATTATGTTTATATGGTGAAAACTAATATCAAATATTAGTTAAAATTGTAAACATTTTAGACATTTATATGTGGAAATGATTCAAATTTCAAACTATCAAAAAAGCTTTGCTGCCATTAATTTTTATTTTCCTTTCTGTTTTTTTTTTTAAAAATATTTTATCTTACGTTTGGAAAGTCAAATCAAGATGAGCTTTGACTATGTTGATGTGGTGAAAAAATAATATTTTATTACTAGTCAAAATTTTAAATATGATAAATTTTCTAATTTTACAGTTACATTACGAAAAGTCAAAGCTGCATGAATTTTGACTGTTATGTTTCAAAACTCTAGAAATGTGACAGTTTCTAATTTTATAGTTACGTCGCAAAAAGTCAAAGCTACATGAGTTTTGACTATTATGTTATATGGTGAAAACTAATATCAAATATTAGTTAAAATTCTAAAGATGTGATGAAGTTTTTAATTTTACAGTTACATCACGAAAAGTCAAAGCTACATGAACTTTCATCATTATGTTAATATATATGGTGAAAAAATAATTGTTAAAAGCTGATCAAAATTTTTACAATTTAACTGTCATGACGCAAAGTATGACAAGTAAAAGTGCACATATGACTATTATGTTGACATCCCGTGGATGTGTTCCCACGAAGTACGAGAAATAATACAAATAATTTTTTGGCATAATATGTTATTTTACCTTTTTGAACATTTTTATCTTTTTAACTTTAATACATTTTAACAAAAAAAAATTAGTTTATTTTTAAAAAAAAGATATTCTAGATTTTTTAATTTTCTCGCCAAATTTTTTGACTATTTATTTAAATAAATGAAAAAGGGTTAAAATTACCCTTAAACTATATTTTGGTTCAAAACTACCCTTCCCGTCAAACTATTGGGTCAAAAGTGCCCTTTTAATTAACGGCAATTGTTAAATGGCATGTGGATGCCACATGGTACGCCAATAAATTTTCACTGTCACATAGACTAAAAGAAAAAGGGTCAAAAGTGACCTCAAATTATCCGAAAAGCTCATATTTATCCTTAAACTTTATTTCAGCTCAAAACTACCCTTCCCGTTAAACTATTGGGTCAAAAGTGACCTTCTTATTAGCGGAAGTTGTTAAATACCACATGCATGCCACGTTGCACGCCAACAGGGTTCCATTGCCACATTGACTAAATCCCTAAATCTTGATTACTCATTTTCCCCTCATTTCATTATTTTCTAGAAACTATTTCACCCCTTCTCCCTCATTTCGTGGCTAAGGTTTCACACTTTCCTTTGTCGGTGGGTTTCAAAGTGGATAGGGTTTTACACTAACCTACAAGCATGAATATACACTTTGAAACCCAGCCACGAAGAAAAGTATGAAACCCTAGCCGCGAAATGAGGGAAAACGGGTGACAGTGGAAGCTTATTGGCATGCAACGTGACATCCACATGGCATTTAACAACTTCAGTTAATAAGAAGGGCTCTTTTGACCTAATAGATTGACGGAAAGAGTAGTTTTGAACCGAAATAAGTTTGAAGGTAAATATGAGCTATTTTGGATAGCTTAAGGGTATTTTTGACCTTTTCTATTTAGTCTACGTGACAGTGAGATCCTATTAGCATGCAATGTGGCATTTATATGGCATCCGCGTGGCATTTAACAACTCTCGTTAATAAGAAGGGTACTTTTGATCCAATAGTATGATGGGAAGGGTAGTTTTGAGCCAAAATAATGTTTAAGGGTATATATGAGCTATTTCGGATAGTTTAAGGGTATTTTTGAGCCTTTTTTCGTTAAAGAAATATGTCATTTAAGTTGATTTCAACTGACATTTATGTCCTCCAATTTTGAGTATGCACAAGTAGTACATTTATGCTTACTTGAGTAAGCGCAAATAATATATTTGTGTGTTGTTCACACCAAATAATATATTTATATAGTTGCTGGCATTAATTATTTTTTTTCCTTTTTTTTTTTGTTTTTGGAGTATCATTTAAATTTTTTGATACAATTGATTCAAACTTCTAACCATCAAAAAAGCTTTGCTGCCATTAATTTTCTTTTCCTATTTATTTTTTGGTTCTAATATGTTTATCTAGACGTATACATGACAAGAAATAAATATCTAGTTTAATTTTATAGTTACGTTATGAAAAGTTAAATCTGTATGAACTTTGACAATTATGTTAATATAATTAAAAAAATAATTATGAAATATCAATTAAAATTTATATTGTTTAACTCTCATCAAGTGAAGTATGACAAATAAAGTCATATCGAAAATTATTATATTGACATATAGTGGATGTGTTTCCATGGAAGTAGGAGAAATAACGCAAAGAAGTTATCATGCAATTTATGTGAACTTTGGGTAAATCCAAGATTTAGAATTGTAGCTTCGAGGGATATTACATGTTATATATAGTCAAAACTTATTATTATAATATAATCTTTATGGGCTCGATTTTTCAATTTTTTCATGTTGTATGATAATAGCTATTAGGAGAATTAATAATTAAAAGATCTAAAATATGTACTTATAAAAGATCTAAAATACATAGTTATAAATAATCATAATTATACGTTTGAGTACGATAATCAACATCTTTTTTTAATGAATACCCAATATCGTATTGGGTATCATTTTTCTAAAAAAATATGAATAATAAATACCGACCATACCAAAATTATGATATAAAAGAATTCAATTTTGATATGATAATTCGATATCTACCCTGTCATTTTGGCCTCTGAGTTGGACTCTTTAGCCAACTTCGGCTCGAAAAGACAAACTTAAAGCCTTAAGGTACTTCAATGGGATCTCTCAAGGCCCATATTTTCCGGGCCCAATTGCTTCCTTAAGTGGCCCATTACTAGGAATTGATATAAAATGATATTTATAATAGTATATATATTTATGGGACTATACCTAGAAAATGATATAAATTATGGGTGAAATTACTCAATTTAGTGAATTTTTTATTTAAAAAATAACAAATGTTTTTTTCCCCACAAATATGTACAATCTAACAAACAAGTGACATAGAGAAAAAATACAATTATATTTTTGTATGTCGTGTGTATATCATTGTATGTCCACTGATACATTATTTATTATTTAAAGCCCACTACAAATATTTTGAGTTGAATTAGAGTTTTTGAGTTTAATTAACACAAATTGTTTTGTTAAAGGTATAAATATTCAATTCAACAATTAAAATACAAATAGTCTACCTATCGTGCTGTAATTTAATGCTATTTATTGGACCAATTTTTATTTGATTTATCATATTATAAAATGAAATTATTTAATTGATAGGCTCACTCACCTACCCTGATTTTATATTCATCATTATTATTCCTTGATGACCTTTTATATTTATATATATTTTTAACATTAACTTTTTAATCATAATTTAATTAGACAATTATTATCCGTTATATTGTATTGTTAGTTTAAGTAAAAAAAAATAAAATATATATATATATATATATATATATATATGTATAAAATTATGTACGACGAAAAATAATAACATTTTTCTAATATTATATCCACTAAAATAATATATTATAATAATAGTGTGATACAATATATTTATGAAACAAATACATTACAATCATTAGAAATGATAGAATAAAGCAACGTTTGTGTGGAGGATAATTTTTTAAAAGCTAAATTTGCACGAATTTTAAAAGTATAAATAAAATTTAATTAAAAATTGGATTATATGGTCCCTATAGATGTTACGTATTTCTATTCAATATTCTCCTTGTCTCCTATTGTAATAATTAAGGCTATTTTCGGTACAAAAAATTCACTATCTTCCTCTACCTTCAAATTATTTGTATTTCATTTTAGAGCAATTCACATAAATAGTTGATATTTAGTGGATTTAATTCTCAACAAATAGAGTTAATTAGACCCCAAATGAAGATTAGCAGTACTAATTATTTCAGTTGCTTATTTTTTTTGTGTTTACTATTATTTAAATTTGTAAATTCATTTGAGGAACAGAAAAATTTGAAGAAATCAGAATTTCCAGATGGGTTTTTATTTGGAACTACTACTTCAGCTTATCAAGTATTTTCTTCTATTTTATTTATTTATCACTAAAATTATTTTCCTTTTTTGGATATTATTTGATTTTATTTATTCTTTTTCAGATTGAAGGGGCAATTCTTGAAGATGGAAAAGGGTTGAGTAATTGGGATGTTTTTAGTCATACTAAAGGTAAATACAACTTTATTTTATATTTTTTATAATTTCAAACCATACTCACCTCATTTCGTGAACTAGCTGTTGGATTGAGTTAGATCGAATATTACTTTATTTTGTCATACTAAAATTTATGCCTTGTCATTTCCATTGTCTATGGTTGGCCTGCAGTCGAGTGACTTTTTGCTTCTTGAATCTTCCTTGAGTTTAATGTCAGTAGGATATATATGGATAGCTTTGACTTTTTTGCATGTGATATTCGTTTTCGTTCGGCTCTTATATCACATCCATCTGGTAGTAGTTGGAATAACTCACAAAATCCAACCACTTCACTTGCTTCATTGTCCCAACTATTTCTCGTACTCCTATGGAACAAAATGGTTTTATGTTTTCATCCCATTTCGTAGTTTATCTGATGTTGGACCCTACCATGGGTTACTATGATTTTTGACGCAATGGTGGTGCCAAGATTTTTACTAACGGATTCAAAATAATATAAAAAATTAAACATATGAAGAAGTTAAAGGAGTTCAACAGGGGTTCAATAGTTACTGTATGTAGCTAATAATTTTAACCATGTATAAACAATGTAACTTTACTGGCTCCGCCCTTGATTTGGGAATATTGTCGACCCTCTAGATGTCTAGTCTTGGACATGCACAGGGGTGTTAGATGTCACGTTTGTTGGGAATTTAGAGCTAGCTTTTAAGTTGAATTTAGCCAAGGTCTATTTCTCTTAGTTATTTTTGTATGAAGTTTATTTGATTTAGTTGTTTTGATGCATACACTTAGAAAGATTTTCGACTTTTAAATTGTTTCAGGAAGGATAAATAATGGAGATACTGGAGATGTAGCAGATGATCATTACCATCGATTTCAGGTCGAATATCTGGACTTTGAATAGTTCTGTTGAATGAAATTAACTTTACATTCTGATTCTATGAAGTATTGCAGGAAGATGTTGAGTTAATGCACTCTGTTGGCTTGAATTCGTATCGTTTCTCTATCTCGTGGAGCAGAGTCCTTCCTAGTACTTCCCATTATGCTTTTGTTTGTATTTTGTTCCATTGATCGGACTAGTATTTATTTTGTTTATATGTTTTATAGGAGGATCATTTGGTAAAGTAAATTTTGCTGGTGTTACGTTCTACAACGAACTCATTGATTCTCTCTTACTCAGAGGTGTAACGTTTGCAGATAGTTACAAATTTTTGCTTAGTAAATTCATGGATGTCGCGGTTAGATAACAGAAATTTTGATGCATAATTGCAGGAATAACACCATTTGTGACTCTTAATCACCACGACCATCCACATGAACTCGAGGAAAAACATGGGGGCTGGCTCAATCCTATGATGCAGTATGTTTTTCTCTGTGTAAATACTATGTATGGTACATTTGCTATTGATCTTAAGGATGTACTTTTTATAGTTTTGTCCCATTTTTTACTATACAGGGAAGAATTTTCGTATTTTGCTAAGATTTGTTTCGAGAGTTTTGGTGATAGAGTGAAGTATTGGACCACAATCAATGAGCCAAATATGTTTGCAGAAATGGCCTATGTGAGGGGAGTGTACCCTCCTGCTCGTTGCTCCCCGCCTTTTGGCAACTGTTCAGCTGGAAATTCTGATACCGAACCTCTTGTTGCAATGCATAACATGTTATTGGCACATGCCAAGGCTGCAAAACTATATCGCGAGCATTTTCAAGTAAGGATCTACTTTCACCTAACCTCTCAAATAGTGTTAATTGCTCGAATTTGATGCTCTTTTATGCAGCCTAAACATGGCGGATTGATAGGAATTGTTGTGCATTCATTTATGTATAAACCGTTGAGGAATAATGACTTTGATCGTGATGCTGCTCATAGGGCTGTGCTATTTACCGCTGCTTGGTAAGTCTTACTGGCTTAAAACTTGGCCTTAACAAGCTGGTTCGCGCATTGACAGTAGCATAAATCTCAGGGTATTCGATCCTTTAGTACACGGTGATTACCCTCCAGAAATGCGTAAATATCTTGCAGATGCACTACCGAGTTTCACCTCAGATGAACGAAAGCTTATTAAAGATAGTATTGACTTCATGGGAATAAACCACTATGGCACTCTGTATGCGAAAGATTGCATTTATTCTAGCTGCGTTTGCTCCAATTCTAGTTGCATCGCGGGTGGAGACCACCCTATCCATGGCTATCTCATTACTCTAGGAGAGAAAGATGGCGTTTCTATTGGAGAACCGGTATGAAATTGTTTCGTAATCCTTAAACTCTGCTTTCTCTCGTCATGATACACTTATTATCCTCTTCTCCATAGACAGGAATGTCTCGATTTTTTGTCGTTCCTAATGGAATGGAGGAGATTGTGGACTATATGAAGAAGAGATATCATAACAAACCTATGTTTGTTACTGAAAATGGTAAACCATCGAGCCTCGTTTACCTTGCATATTTGTCGAAAAAAACTGATTTATGAGGTACATTGCAGGCTACGCCTCTCTGAATCCTACTACAGCACAAGCGGATGAGCTACAACATGATACTAAGCGAGTTGAATTCCATAAGTCATATCTTGCATCATTAGCTCGAGCAATCAGGTAAATGTACCAAAACAATATGTTGCCTGAATCATGACTCAACCAACCCAAAATGATGAAATCTTTGTTTTCTTCGAATGGCATTTACAGGAAGGGCGCTGATGTACGTGGTTATTTCATCTGGAGCCTGATGGATAATTTCGAGTGGAATAGTGGATACGAGCTCAAATTTGGGTTATACTACGTTGATCGCGATACATTAGATCGAGTTCCCAAGCTTTCAGCAAAATGGTATACAGATTTCTTGACTAACAAGAGCCTCAATGCTGAAAAAAAAGGAAACTTTGTTACATTCAAGTATACTACATAACTAAATCATACATCACACAAATAGTACTATTATTAACTATATTCGTCAAAAAATAATTATTTGAAAAATTTAGCCTTTTTTCCAATGAGAGCTTTCTCTATTTGCTCTAAATAGTATTAGGTTATAGAGAAACAATAAGAATTGTGGTTTAATTTGGTATGTGTTTTATGGAGAGTTATATTTTTCTATTTTTTAATGATATTAATTGAGAAAAACTTACACCCTCAATTAAAAAATGATCAAATTTTAAAGAAGTATTTCTTCAAATTAGTTTTCTTTGTTCAAAACCTCATCCTAATTAATATTTATTAAAATGACGTGTAGAAAATATATGACACACACTTTGATACCGGGGGGAGTACTAGCCCCTGTTATGGTTCTAGGCTTCTAGCACACATTTTTAAATTGATAATAAATATATATTTCAAAATTTCTACAAACTCACAAAATATTCATAAAAAGTTCAAGGCATCACATATTGTCTTTTCTCAAAGACAACGAAATCAACAAAGTTCTTTTCAAAGATAAAATTAAAATATTAATATTTTTGATGATCAAATATATCTTAAAAAGGTCTAAAATCATTTATATTTGAGACATACGCTATTTAATTGTTTTCATATTGAGCTCTCTAAACCAATGGGCCGATAATTTTGGGCTTCAATTCAAAGAAGAAGGATCAATATGATAAAGCCCAAATTTGACAGTGTAACCAAATATCCACTCAAAATTATCCATTGAACTCCGTACGAAATAACCACGTACATCAGCACCATTCCTGTCCAGCAAGATATTTATTAATGAGAAAATAATTGAAAAATATATCTTAATCCAAGTTTTTTTTTTTAAAAAAAAAAACATGACCAGTCAAGTATAATACGTAGATATAAAAAAAGACAACCATTATTAACTTTGCTATTTATCTTATCATGAACAGATACTAACTTAGGGTTGATCTAAATTCAATATTTGATACGAAATATATATAAATATATATATATATATAGAGAGAGAGAGAGAGCGAGAGTGAGTGTATAATTCGTTATACATATACAAATAAACTAATAGTATATTGCGCTATACATATACAAAAGAAAACAGTTGTATACAAATCAATTGTAGAATTTGTGTATGTATAGAACCAAGAGAGAAAGACAAAACAAAACTGGGTAGATGAATATTTGTATTGTATAACTATAAGTATATCGGACGAAGATATATGTATTTGCATGTGTATATACAATTTTCTCTTGTTTTATACAAACAAAAACACAATTTATACATTTCGTTTTTGTTTGTATAAGCGATAGAGGCGAGGGAGATCTGGGAGATTGGCGAGCAAAATCTGGGAGAGGGAAACGAAAATATATCTATATATACAATTTTTTCTCGCTTTACAAAAACACAAACGCATTTTATACATTTGTATTTGTATAAAAGCAAGAGGCAGCGAGTGAGAGTATGAGGGAGAGGTGACTGACAAACAGTTTGCTACAGAACACAACTAAATGAAAGTGTGATTATAACATTTAATTGAATTTATTATTTTGTCATTATATACAATTTTCCGTTTTGAAAGATTTAGCCTTTTTTTTCCATCTTTTGAGCTCTGTCTATTTGCAATTATTAGAGCCGTCAATATGGGCTAGGCCCGTTGGGCCAGCCTGGCCTAATCCGGGATTTAATAGGGCTGGGCTAAGATTTTTGGAGCCCATTTAAGAAAAGGGCTTTTTAGTCCGGCCTGAATAAGCCTGTTGATTTGGGGGCTTGAGAAATATCGGTAGGGCCGGCCCGAGGGCATTTAAACTTAATTAAAAAATATAATATAATATTAAAATTTACAAATAAAGAGACTCCAAAATCAAAACAATTAGGTTAATATTTCTATTTAGATATTTATACTTTTAGTTGAAAAAATTAATAAATATCAAGGAAAATGCACAAGTTTCCCCTAGACTATGACCAAAATCCCAGAGACACACCTTAACTAAACTAAGGTCCTATTACCCACTGAACTTTTTTTTTTTTGTAATTTTATACACCTTTTGTCTTATGTGACACTCTTTGTGACTCCACGCAATTGAGGCGCGTCGGAGATATTTGGATGCTACGTAAGCCAAAGAGGTACACAAAATTACAAAAAAAAAAATAAGTTTAGGGGGGTAATACGACCATAGTAAGGTGTGTTTTTGGGATTTCGGTCATAATCTAGGGGTTACTTGTGCATTTTTCCTAAATATTATAAATATAATTTTATTTGTGAATTTGATTAACAAGTAGTGACATTAAGGTCTCATTTTTTCTATTAAGATTACGACGTTTGAATTTGAATACGCATTTAAATATTAAGATGTACATTAAGATTTAGATGTGTAAATCTGAATAAACATCTAAATATTAAAATATTGTCTCTGAATCTGAACACTAAATTATTAGGACAGTTTGTTTTCAATAAATGAATGCACATATGAAATTAAACGTTATATCAATAAAATATTATCAAAACCTTGTTAGTAAAATAGTTTTCTTTCATATAAAATAATATTTTGAACTTTTTTTTACCGTAACAAGGTAATATGATTTATCTTTTAAGAACTCAACATCAAGTTACATCATTAATATGATTATTTTTTGCACTCAAATATTTTGAGAATCTAATATGATGCAATTTAAACTAGTTTATATAGAGTAGTAAATATATAGTTTAGGAAAATATTTTATTTTATTTTATTTTAGAAATTTATTATTGTTAACGATCAAATAACTAATACTTTCTTATTTTTTGAAATCGTGCTAAATATTATATCATAGGAGTGCTTATCAATTCAAATATACTGATTAATTTATGAAAGTAAAATATGTATATTAAGTTAATATGAATAAAGGAAATTAATATGGCAAGCAAGTAATTAAATATTAATTAAATAAGAAAATAACTTTTATGAGTTGTTGTGATTTATCTGAATTAACATAAGAGTCCGATTTTTTAGTAATGAATAGTGTTAAGGATGTGTTACAGATCTGATTCATTCAGATATAGCCAGACCCATTAAGAGGCTTATAACAAAATAAAACAAACGAACTTAATGAACTGAATCTGAATAATTAAGATTCAGTTCTTAAAATCAAACACACTTAATGAGACAAATCTGAATGATTAAGATTCAAACCCATTAAGTGCAAACAAATGAGGCCTAACATAATATAATATTGTTTTGTCGATATTTATGATAATATTTTTAAATCATAATTTATAATTTAATTTAATAATTATAAAAAATAATTTTTTTAAAAAAGTGGGCTGGCCCAGCAAGCCTGTAGCCCACGTACTTGTTGGCTTGGCCGACCATTTTCTAGCCCACACAAAAAATGGGCTAGCCCGGCCTGACTTGTAAAATGTAAAGCCTGTATGGGTTAGCCCGGATGGGGTGGGCTAGCCCATATTGACAGCTCTAGCAATTATGTGTTATATGAATTTCCCGTAGTTGTTAAGAAGAAATAAAAACGAAAACCACACACTACAATTATGTGTTATATTGCAACGTACAATTAAAATTCTGTATTGGTGCTATCAATGATTGGAGCATTAAAATAGTAATAAATCACACACTACTCTTTGTAATAATCTATTTTTTTAAAATTTCATAAAAGAGGTGATTTAACCTATATTTTTTTTATTTCATAAACTTAACGTGTAATTTATTTTAAGTATTCTTTCTAGTCAACTAATTTCATTTTAAAAAAGCACTATTTGATCTTTAGTTTTTAAATTGCTAGTTATGGCCGGCCACACAAGCTAGGTTTACATTACCAAATGTTAAGTCCTCGGTGATTCATCACTATCTGTTGAAAATTTTATTTAGCATCGAATGGAAGTTAGAATAAAAAAGATAATTATTTTAAGCTATTTTGCACTATAGATCAACTCTAAAATTAAATAAATAAAATTCAAACATACTAGACTCTTATGTGATTGACACTGTTTATTCCAAAATGCAATAAAAAATTGTAACAATTGACTCTTGACTATCATTTTCATAAAAAGCTTTTTGTTAACTTTCAAAATTTTAATCGTTTTATATGCTATAAGAAAATAGTATGTTACGTTGATGATGGAATTATACTATTATTTTTCCCCTTGTGCTTGAAGTGATAGCTAGTATTTTATATGCTTATATCAACTCAGTTAGGAGTAAAAGTTATGCTCAAATAAACATATTGATGATTTGATTAGAGTAAAAACATAGAATTTAATCAACTAGAATAACACTAAAATTAATGAAGAAGAAAATTAAAACTATTGCAATTGACACCACTACTGCCAAGTATAAACCGCCATTGCAACCAAACATCGAAAATGATAACTTCCAAAGGCAACTCCACCCCTATCGCCACTGTCACCGCCACCGCTAACCCGACTGCGATCGATTGAACTAATTTCTTCCCCAATCGTCTCGCAAGCATGACTCAACTTGTCACATGTTTTTTCAATAAAACCTTCGGCCATCTCAATCTCTTGTTTAGAGACTCTCTCACTCTCATTTGTTTTTCCATTGGTCCCATTTTTACAATGTAGTAAACGAAAATGAAATTTGAACAAATTCATTTTCCAATGGTATACAGTGTTGAGAAGATCACCATATATGAACAGAGTGGCATCAAAAGTAACGTCCTCAACCTTGAGAATTTGACAGTCAATTCCTCCTTTACAACCATTATTAGCAGCAAATATCATCCTGCAAAGAGGACAGCTGAATACAACTTTGTCCATTCTAGCAACGGTCGGGGGTTTCAGTGTGGTTTCGCCGGAAGGGGGAACGGGAATGGGAGGACGATTAGTATCGGCGGCAGGGATAATGTCGCCGGAAGTGGGAGGGCGAGTAGACTCACGGGAAGAGGGAGTTGAAGTGGGAAGGGGAAGGGGAATGAGAGGGCGATTAGTCTTGCCGGCAAGGATAATGTCGCCGGAAGTGGGAGGGTGAGTAGTCTCGCCGGAAGAGGGAGTTGAAGTGGGAAGGGGAGGGCGATTAGTCTCGTCGGCAGGGATAATGTCGCCTGAAGTGATCATGTCGTCGGCAGAGTGAGTAAGATTAGACATGAGTAACACTGATTTTTTTTCAAGCTGTGATGTGATAAAGAAAGGTATGGCGGTCGGTTTCTATTTTATAGAACAAAAAATTTCAACCTGGTGTGGTGTACACGATGGACCCCATTAAAAAATTGAAAATTTATCCTTTTTTTTTTCAAAATAAAATGTGCCCATGAAAGTTGGTAAAGTCACGTAGGCAATGGCCATGCACAACTTTTCTTCTTGTACGACCGGTGGGGTCCATTTTCTAAAACAGAATGTTTTGTTTTCCATTTTCTAAAACACAATTTCTGTGTGTTTTTTTTTTAACTTCTTGTACACAAACTTCTTCTTTTATTTATTAAAAAGCCATTCATATCGTTCTTTTTTAAATCATTATTATTAGAGCTGTCAATATGGGCTAGCCCACCCCATCCGGGCTAACCCATACAGGGACATTTTACGGTTCAAACCGGGCTAGCCCATTTTTTGTGTGGGACAGAAAATGGTCGGCCCAGCCCACAAGTACGTGGGCTACAGGCTTGCCGGGCCAGCCCATTTTTAAAAAAATTATATTTTTTTTATAATTATTAAATTAAATTAAAAATTATAATTTAAAAATATTAGCATAAATATCGACAAAACAATATTACATTATGTTAGGCCTCATTTGTTTGCACTTAATGGGGTTTGAATCTTAATCATTCAAATTTGCCTCATTAAGTGTGTTTGTTTTTAAGAACTGGATCTTAATTATTCATATTCAATTCATTAAGTTCGTTTGTTTTATTTTCTTATAAGCCTCTTAATGGGTCTGGATATATCTAAATGAATCAGATATGTAACACACCCTTAACACTATTCAGACTAAAAAATAAGACTCCTATCTTAATTCAACTAAATCACGACAACTCATAAAAATTATTTTCTTATTTAATTAATATTAATTACATGCTTGCCATTATGATTTCCTTTATTCATATTAACTTAATATACAACTTTTACTTTCTAAATTAATCAATATATTTGAATTGATTAGCACTCCCATGATATAATATTTAGCACGATTTTAAAAATAAGAAAGTATTAGTTATTTGATCGATAACAATAAAAAATTTCTATAATAATATAAAATAAAATAAAATAAAATATTTTCCTAAACTATATATTTACTATTCTATATAAACTGAAAGTGAATTATATTAGATTCTCAAAGTATTTGAGTGCAAAAAATAGTCATATTAATGATGTAACTTGATGTTGAGTTCTTAAAAGATAAATCATATTACTTTGTTAAGGTAAAAATGTTCAAAATATTATTTTATATAAAAAAAAACTATTTTACTAACAAGGTTTTTATAATATTTTATTGATATAACGTTTAATTTCATATGTGCATTCAGATATTGAAAACAAACTGTCCAATAATTTAGTGTTTAGATTCAGAGACAATATTTTAATATTCAGATGTTTATTCAAATTTACACATCTAGATCTTAATGCACATCTTAATATTTAAATGTGTATTCAAATTCAAACGTCTTAATCTTAATGGAAACAAATGAGGCCTTGTCACTACTTGTTAATCAAATTCACAAATATAATAATCTTTATAATATTTAGGGAAAATGCACAAGTATCCCTTAGACTATGACCAAAATCCCAAAGACACACCTTACTAAGGTCGTCTTACCCCCTTGAACTTAATTTTTTGTAATTTTGTGTACCTCTTTGGCTTACGTGGCATCCAAATATCTCTGACGCGCCTCAATTGCGTGGAGTCACATAGCGTGCCACATAAGACAAAAGGTGTATAAAATTACAAAAAAAAAAAAAAAAAGTTCAGGGGTAATTGGACCTTAGTTTAGTTTAGGTATGTTTTTGGAATTTTGGTCATAGTCTAGGGGGTACTTGTGCATTTTCCTTGATATTTTTTAAGTTTTTTTTTTCAACTAAAAGTATAAATATCTACATAGAAATATTAACCTAATTATTTTGATTTTAGACTCTCTTTATTTTTAAATTTTAATATTATATTATATTTTTAAATTAATTTTTATTGGCCCACGGGCCGGCCCTATCAATATTTCTCAAGCCCCCCCAAATGAGCAGGCTTATTCAGGCCGGGCAAAAAAACTCTTTTCTTAAATGGACTCCAAAAATCTTAGCCCAGCCCTATTAAATCTCGGGTTAGGATAGGGCGGCCTAACGGGCCTAGCCCATATTGACGGCTCTAATTATTATATTTATTTTTTAAAAAAATGTTAATTTGTCACGCTAATTATAGCTAGTATGCAATCAAATTTCTTATATTCTTAGCGTAAATAGTTAATTTTTTTAAAAAATATTATTTTTACTAAATTATGAAGATAATAATTGTATACAAGAAAAAAATCCTTAACTAATCTATTATTGGTTACATATTATACTATTTGTTTAGAAAAATATTTTCTTATATCGTAATAGATAGTGATGAATTACGAGGACTTAACATTTGATCACGTGAACCTAGCTTATGTGATCGGCCATAACGATCAATTTAAAAACTAAAGATCAAATAATGTTTTTTAAAAATAAAATTAGTTGATTAGAAAGAATTAGTTTATTCTTTTCATTTATTTAATGTAATCAAAATTCAACTATTCTTTTTATTAATGGGTCCCATAGTCTACATAGCAGATATCAAGTTTGTGCACAATGTGCATGGGTAACACATCTTTTGGTTATTAAAAGAAACACTTGCTCCTGTATTTTCTTAATTTAATTTTAAAAAATTATTGTGTATATGTTTATACAAACATAAAGAAAGTTGGGGAAATAATTGGAATTTATTTAAACTTCTTCGATGAAAAATTTAACACACCCCAGAGGATTAAACATGAAAAAAAATTTATTCAAACCTCCTCGATACAATACATTATATATAAAAATTACACTGCATATACAGGATGGCCCACCCATTTCTTTTATATAATAAAAAATAAAAAAATATATATTAAGAATTCTTTAGCACGTGACCAATTAAACAACATGTAGAGCCGTCAATATAAGCTAGGCCCGTTGGGCCAACCTGGTCTAACCCGGGATTTAATAGGGTTGAGCTAAGATTTTTGGAGCCCATTTAAGAAAAGAGCTTTTTGGCCCGGTCTGAATAAGCCTGTTTATTTGTTGGGTTTGAATAATATATGTAGGGCCGGCCCGTGGGCCAATAATAATTAATTAAAAAATATAATATAATATTAAAATTTAAAATTAAAGAGAGTTCAAATTCAAAATAATTAGGTTAATATTTTTATTTATATATTTATACTTTTACTTGAAAAAAAAAACTTAATAAATAGAGATAATTTCAGAGATCTCCCTTCAGGCTTCGCTCTATAACACTCACCTTCCCTGTGGTTTACGATATTACGTCTAACTCCCTTATTTTCATTTTCTTGTAACCATTCTTTAAACCTATTTAAATAAATATAAATTAATTTAGATTTGACAAATTTACCCTTATATATGAATGTTTAGATCTATTTTTTAATGATTTATCTTTATTCGTTGGATCATGTTTCTTCTTCGCTTGTGTAAATGTTTAACTAGAACAAAATCTTATCGTTCTTATCGAATTTCTTTCTTGGGAAGATCAATTTTGTCTTTTATTTGAAGAAATTGTTGCTGGAAAATGATGGATTATTGTGGCTGGCCCGTCAAGCCTGTAGCCCACGTACTTGTGGGTTGGGCCGATCATTTTCTGGCTCATAACAAAAATGGGCTAGTCCGACCTGACCCGTAAAATATCAAAGCCTGTATGAATTAGGCCGGATGGGGTGGGCTAGCCCATATTGACACTCTAACAACATGATTTGCCAACAAACTTTTCTGGTGTATGAGTAATGGGCCCCACTTTTAAAAAATAAAATTAACTGAATTTTTTACTAACAAAACAAAAACTATAATACAAGTCTAGAACATAATAAATATATAATCAAAATTTCATATATTACATTACAATTACATTAAAAGCATTTTATGATTTCGCTTAATATATCAAGTGAAATGTATGAAGAAATACAATTGCCGAAGAAAATTTACAATATGACTTGTTTTAAATCATTATCATTTTAATTTATTTAAAAAAAAGAAAAACTTTTAGTTTGTTATGTTAATTAATACCAAAAAATTCGTATGTAATAACTAATCAGTAGTACTACTAGTTAGGATTCCAATTACCGATATAATTTTGTGAAATAAAAAAGTTAAAGATTGATTAATACACAGAATACCGTGTGATTTATTATTACTTTTAATGCTTTAACCGTTAATAGCACTAATATAGAATTGTGATTGTAAGTCAGAATATATATCTTTTTTCACTCTAGCAAAGGTTATGAAAAAGTCGTCTTCTATTATATAATAATCACCATTTCTAAAATTGTAATTTTATTTAATTAACTAATTAAAGAAATTAACATTTATCATTGCACGTACGTGACCAATGGCATGCACAATATAACGTGTCAACAAACTTTTCTGGTGTACGACGAGGAGCCCCATTTTTTATTTAAAAATATATGATTGAATTTGTTTTTATTTTCTTATATACGTTTAAACTTGATTTATAAACGTATATTCGTATTTTAATTTAGAAAATATTCCAACTAGAATCATACAAATCCAATAATATTGAATAATTAGCATCAAATTAATAATTATATGATAACTAATAATAATAATTATATCAATTAGCCATGATTAATTAATATTCAGCAACGAGTAATTGGTACAAATTCAGTAAAATATTGGCAAATAAGTGAAGTCCAATAACATTGATAGAGCCGTCAATATGGGCTAGGCTCGTTGGGCCGGCCTGGCCTAACCCGGAATTTAATAGGGTTGGGCTAAAATTTTTGGAGTCCATTTAAGAAAAGGGTTTTTTAGCCCGGCCTGAATAAGCCTGCTCATTTGGGGGCTTGAGAAATATCGGTAGGCTGGCCCGTGGGCCAATAAAAATTAATTAAAAATATAATATAATATTAAAATTTAAAAATAAAGAGAGTCCCAAATCAACACAATTA
The DNA here is from genome assembly GCF_001406875.1 of Solanum pennellii. Lineage (NCBI taxonomy): Eukaryota > Viridiplantae > Streptophyta > Magnoliopsida > Solanales > Solanaceae > Solanum > Solanum pennellii. The sequence goes on along the minus strand of NC_028643.1, from coordinate 76,927,114 downwards.
GTTTAATATTTCTATTTACATATTTATACTTTTAGTTGAAAAAAAAAAAAGAAATATCAAGGAAAATGCACAAGTACCCCCTAGACTATGACTAAAATCCCAGAGACACACCTTAACTAAACTAAGGTCCTATTACCTCCTGAACTCTTTTTTTTTTTTGTAATTTTATACAACTTTTGTCTTATGTGGCACTCTATGTGACTCCGCGCAATTGAGGTGCGTTGGAGATACTTGGATGCCCCGTAAGCCAAAGAGGTACACAAAATTACAAAAAAAAAAAGGTTCAGGGGGGTAATACGACCTTAGTAAGGTGTGTCTTTGTGATTTCGATCATGGTCTTGGGGGTAATTGTGCATTTTCCCTAAATATTATAAAGATAATTTTATTTGTGAATTAGATTAACAAGTAGTGACATTAAGGTCTCATTTGTTTACATTAAGATTAAGACGTCTGAATTTGATACGCGCTTAAATATTAAGATGTGCATTAAGATCTAGATGTGTAAATCTGAATAAACATCTGAATATTAAAATATTGTCTCTGAACTTGAACACTAAATTATTGGGACAGTTTGTTTTCAATATATGAATGCACATATGAAATTAAATATTATATCAATAAAATATTATCAAAACCTTGTTAGTAAAATAGTTTTTTTTTCATATAAAATAATATTTTGAACATTTTTAACCGTAACAAGGTAATATGATTTATCTTTTAAGAACTCAACATCAAGTTACAACATTAGTATGACTATTTTTTGCACTCAAAATACTTTGAGAATCTAATATAATGCAATTTAAAATAGTTTATATAGAGTAGTAAATATATAGTTTAGAAAAATATTTTATTTTATTTTATTATAGAAATTTATTATTGTTATCGATCAAATAACTAATACTTTCTTATTTTTTGAAATCGTGCTAAATATTATATCATGGGAGTGCTTATCAATTCAAATATATTGATTAATTTATGAATGTAAAAGATGTATATTAAGTTAATATGTATAAAGGAAATTATAATGGCAAGCATGTAATTAAATATTAATTAAATAAGAAAACAATTTTTATGAGTTGTTGTGATTTAGTTGAATTAAGATAGGAGTCTTATTTTTTAGTCTGAATAGTATTAAGGGTGTGTTACAGATCTGATTTATTCAGATATATTCAGACCCATTAAGAAGCTTATAAGAAAATAAAAAAACGAACTTAATGAACTGAATCTGAATAATTAAGATCCAGTTCTTAAAAACAAACATACTTAATGAGGCAAATCTGAATGATTAAGATTCAAAAACAAATGAGGCCTAACATAATGTAATATTGTTCTGTCAATATTTATGATAATATGTTTAAATTATAATTTATAATTTAATTTAATAATTATAAAAAAAATATAATTTTTTAAAAAGTAGGCTGGCCCGGCAAGCCTGTAGCCCACGTACTTGTGGGCTTGGCCGACCATTTTCTGGCCCACACAAAAAATGGGCTAGCCCGGCCTGACCCGTAAAATGTCAAAGTCTGTATGGGTTAGCCCGGATGGGGTGGGCTAGCCCATATTGACAGCTCTAAACATTGATAAACCACAACTGACAAGTAATGAAACTTACTATGAAATAAGTAATTTTGGAGAAATAAAACTTTCCATATAAACTAATCCCTCTTGAGTTCCACGATGTACATTAAACAATTCAAATAGTCCTCTGGATGTGTTAAACCCACGACAAACACGAGTCCGAAACCTAAAGGGTATGAAATGTTAACAAAATTTTCAAAACGGTATATGAATATTTATTTTAACCAAAAGGGCAAAATCGCTGGAAGGGCAGCGATCTTGCTCGCCGGAAAAAATAAAATCGCTGTCTTAGCAGCGATTTCCAAAACAAATTTTTATTAATAATTTTTTAATAAATCGCTTTTAATCAGCGATTTCTTTAATTTTTAAATTATTTCTTTAAAAAAAAATTAAGAGCAAATCGCTGCAAGGGCAGCGATTTGTCTCCAAGTTGTTTTTTTATTTTTTCCAATCAATTTTTTTAATTTTTTTTTACAATTTTTAAAATTAAATTTTAAAATTTTTTAAAGAAATTTTAATTTAAAATTTTTCTACTACTTATTCCAAAATAATTTTTTTTAATAATTTTTTAAAATAAGTATCAATCAAAACTTTTCTAAAAAATTGATTTAAAAAATTATAAAAAAAAATTGGAGACAAATCGCTTTTGATAGTAAGTTTTATTTACTTGTCAGTTGTGGTTTATCAATGTTATTGGACTTCACTTATTTGCCAATATTTTACTGAATTTGTAAGATTTTTTACCAATTACTCGTTGCTGGCTAATTGATATAAATAATTTTCTCTATTTATTAGTTATCATATAATTATTAATTTGATGCTAATCATTCAATATTATTGGATTTGTATGATTCTAGTTGGGATATTTTCTAAATTAAAATACGAATATACGTTTATAAATCAAATTTAAAGTGGTGGGCTACAACTATAATATGGGCTAATAGCCTATCTCTAATTGTTTAACAAATATATTGATTAGGAAGGATTTTATTAATTAATTACTACTTCATCCAAGAACAATTACTATTTTCCTAAACTGATAAATAATTTGAGATACTTATTTAAAAATCACAACAGATAATTATAGATAAAGGAAATAATTTTGAGGAAACTATTTTGACACTAGGGGATTAGTTTTTTATTCTCAATTTTTATTAGAAAGTGAAACTAATAACTAAATTATCGTTGACTTTAATTTGTTTGTTGGAGAAAATCTACTAATTATTGATTCTTGTCTCTTGATGGCAACTTTTAAGATTTTTAATTTTAACTTACCAGCTGGGTCAACCACTAGTTTCCCTCTAATTACATTTTTTTTTTCTTTTAACTTTGTTCTTATCTAAACATAATGTGATATATTAAGAGATTAAAGATTAAAATACGAGAGTAAAGTTGTTTATCTTTAAAATAAAGAGGTAAATTTTATATTTCAAAGTAACAAAGGTGTTTTACGGTTAATATTTTCAACACTTATATTTTGAACTTTTTAAAAAAAGATGTTAATTTTTATATTTAAAAATAATCTAACTTTATGTTCATGCATAATTTCAGTAACACAAAAATTGTCCATCACTTGTTTAAAACTAAAAATTTCATTAATTTTACTTTCATTTTGTTTTCTATTTTCAAGCCTAATTAAACTAGTTATAACATAAAAGAAACTTAATAAAGGGTATAACTAACATAGTCAATAAAGGAGAAAAAGGTTATTTCTAAAAGTTTTTTGGTTGGATTATAGCAAATTATAATAGGTATAAAAGATAAAACAATCTGAAGAACATATAACAACCAATAAAGAAGTAATTATAATGAATTATACAATAACAATAATAATACATTTAATAAAACACTATATAAGTCGAGTAAAATACACATAAATTTTATCATTATAATATAAAAATAGAAAATTTATTTTGAAAAGATCTTCGATTCAAATATATCAAATCATAACAATAGAAAAATAATAATATGGAAAAAAACATAGCAACCAATTAGGAAAGGTGCATCAAACTTGTAAATCTTTTTTATTAATAAAAATATTTTCAATGTATAAAAGTGTACAACTCAGCTGAGGATATATTTTATTCAGAAATATGTCAAACTAATTAAGATATAAACCTCCAATAATTCAATATTCCTTTCAACTACTGCTAGTAATTAATTAATCATTTTATTACTAATCCTATAAATACAACTTAGGCTCTATCTTAAATTATGACAAAAAAATGAAGTTCTCCTATTTTATTTTTCACCTCTTAATATTGCAACATGTTTATTCAAATGGTATAATTAATTGCCAATTAGGAGAAAATTGCTTTGAAGAAGAAGTGAAGAAATCAGAATTTCCAGATGGTTTTCTATTTGGAACTTCAACTTCTGCATATCAAGTACTTCATACATTCTTTCACCTTTAATTTTTGTTGTTTAGTGATAGAAATTATCGATCCGTCGTTAAAAAATTCTAAGTATGTTTCTCTTGTTGTGTATATAAAGTCAATTTTTTGTATAACAATTAATATCGTTTGTTCAGATATTTTTTGGGTGCTTTAGAGAAACGGTATTGTTAAGAAAATGAAAGATTTTGAAATGATTCTACGTGAAACATGATTGTTATAGAGAGAATTGACGATCTTCGTTGAAAATGCATATGATGAACATTTAATTTGTGTTAGATTGAAGGAGGATATATTGAAGATGGAAAAAGTCTAAGCAATTGGGATGTTTATTCTCATACAAATGGTATCTTTCTAACATTATTTTCAGTTAATTTGTACAAAGATATCTAATACATGTACCCAATTAAAAAAAAAAAGTTCTCTAATATATCCCTTTAATATAATCTGATAATAATGCATCTATTTTTATTTTATTTTTGGTTTAGGTAGCATAAAAAATGGAGGAAATGGAGATATAGCTGATGATCATTATCATCGTTACCTGGTAATAATAAAATTAATTATGTCATATAAATATAAATTTAATTAAAACAACGACTTTTAATAAATTTGTTTTAAATAATTAATTAATTGTTTTGGGCAGGAAGACATTGACATAATGGAGTCTCTTGGAGTAAATGCCTATCGATTTTCCATTTCTTGGAGTAGAGTTCTACCTAGTATGTTTCTTTTTCTTATAACTTATTGTTTGTATTAAGAAAATAAAGTTGAGCTCGAGAGGTAAAAATAATTTAAAATAAGGTACTTTCAGATATTTATACAAAAAAAAATGTCTTTATATAATTGATGATACTCGAAATCATAATATATTCTTAAATTGTGTTTATTTTCTAAACAGATGGGAGCCTCCGACCCATGAATCCTGCTGGAATGAAGTTTTACAATAATATCATTGATAATCTCTTACTCAAAGGTGAATTTTTATATATTAATAATATACATAACACATTTCTTAATCTAGGGTTGACCAAAATTCAAGATTACTATAAAGTAATATTAGTAGGTTAAAATATAGGGAAAAGGGTCTGATATACCTCTCAACTTTGTCATTTGGAGCTGATATACCCCTCGTTATAAAAGTGGCTCATATATGCCCTTACCGTTATACAAACGGCTCACATATACCCCTGTCGTTACAAAATGGCTCACATATACCCTTCATTTAACGGAAGTTAAAAAATTAGTTTTAAATTTATATTTGTTACTTCTAATTTTTTTTTAAAAAATTATTTAGGGGTATATATGATTCTTCTACCAAAGTTCAAGGTATATTTTAATTTTTTTTATACATAAATTATTTTCTGACTTCTTTTATTATAATTATTTGAGTTTCTTATTCTTATTTTGTTTTTGTCTTTTATTCCTTAGTTTAAAGAAAAAAAATTTAAATTATTTTTTTTGTGTGTATTGTAATTTAATTTCGTATTCGAAGAAAAAATTTGGTCATCTACAATAAGTTTTACAAGAATATTAGTGAAACATAAATAAATTTGATTATCAAAATAATAATTATAAATTAGTCATTGAAACAAAAAAAAGTCAAACAAAATAATATGTTTGACGAGGATTAAATTTACTCATATGAGATTATATTTTTTAGAAAAAAATAATAAAAATTTAGATTAAAATTATTTTTTTTTTCATTTCCGTTAGAGGAAAAGGGTATATGTGAGCCATTTGTTTACAAGTAAGGGTATATATGAGCCACTTTCATAACTAGGGGTATATCAGCTCTAAATGACAAAGTTGAGGGGTATATCAGACCCTTTTCCCTAAAATATATATTGCAGGAATAACACCATTTGTGACAATTCATCACAATGACTATCCTCAAGAACTTGAGGAAAGATATGGGGCATGGCTTAGTCCTTTCATGCAGTAAGTTTTATTTATTAAAAAATAGTCAGCAAGAATATAATATATGTATCATCAGAGGCGGAGCTAGGTGGAGGTTCGTGGGTAATTCAATAACTTTTTTCGTATATTCTATATTTGTACTGAAAAATTATGTATATTAACTTGCGAACCCTAACAAAATTAGCTGACTACTCAATGGTACTATGAAATTAATGACCCCCAAACTCCTAATCCTAATTCCACCTCTGTGTATCACATATGTATAACCATGTATACAATCATATATATCTATGTATATTGGTTAAGAAAGTAAACAGTAAATTCAATTGACGTTAGATATAACTTTGAGTTTTTGTAGGGAAGAATTTGTGCACTTTGCATCAACATGTTTTAAGAATTTTGGGAATAGAGTGAAGTATTGGGCTACTATAAATGAGCCCAATTTATTTTCAGAATTAGCCTATATGAAGGGGATATTTCCTCCTTCCCATTGTTCTCCTCCATTTGGAAAATGTTGTTATGGTAATTCAGATATTGAGCCTTTACTTATTGTCCACAACTCAATTTTGGCCCATGCCAAGGCTGTCAAAATTTATCGTGACCAATTTCAAGTAAGTATTCGCGTCTACTTTGTTTAAAAAAGAATGATATAATAACTAACGATCGAGCAGGTGGAACAACGTGGAATGATAGGAATGGTTGCGAGCGCGTATATGTATAAGCCAATGACAGATGATGAAGTTGACAAGAAGGCAGCAACTAGAGCTTTGACGTTTCATGTGGCTTGGTACGTATGTATAACACCAAATATACGTATACACCATACCAAGTTATGATAATATTTACGTTAATTAGTACTTAAGTGGTAAAAATGTGTATAAAAGACATATATCATGAGATTTACATTAAAAAAAAACTTATATTATACAAAATTAATATATACATTAATTAGTAATAATTAAGTGGTAAAAATGTGTATAGAAATGATATATTTACTTGATTTGACACATACATCGAATGTAGATAAAATAATTTTTCAAAACATAAAATCAAATAATAATTAAGAGCGTCAAAAATAGACGTGTTGAATTGAATTTAGACAGGTTCATATTATCTAAGTAAATAAATCAACGGGTCAAAATTACTTAAACTAGGAAATGAGCTAATTTTATTGTCCTGATGATAATACGATATTTTTTTAAATGAACAGGCTTCTTGATCCTCTAGTGCACGGAGATTATCCAATAGAAATGCGACATTATCATGGGAAGAAATTACCAAGATTTAGCTTTGAAGAAAAATTACTTATAAAAAAGAGCATTGATTTTATAGGAATTAATCATTATTCAACATTGTTTGTCAAGGATTGTCTTCATTCAAATTGTACGTGCATGCATGAAAATAATCCTACGTGTAGCCATGGTGAAAATCATGCAATTGTAGGGTTTTTGCTCACTTCTGGACAGAATAAAGATGGTGAATTCATAGGAGATCCGGTAAGAAATTATTCATATTATCGATAATTTTGTCTTCGTATGATTTATAGGTCGTGAAATCGTAATATTCCCTTTTTTGATGAGAAATGTATTTTCATTTGATACAAAAATCATTTCCATCATTACAATAATCAAACTTGAATAAGAGTAATTATGTCTACTATATAATTTTGAGTATATACATATATATAGTGTAATTTTTTAACGACTGACGAATCCCCCCTTCAATACTCTAGCTCTAGGGTAATTTAGGCATTACTTCCTTCTTGTGGCTATTGGTGGGCTCTGACTTTATTATTAATGCTTGTGAGTTGTGTCATGTACATGGACGTAGATTATCTATATAATACTTTTTTTTGTGCGATTCTTTTTTGAATCACGTGTAACTTACATAGTGGAATATTGATGTACTGAATTATCTTTTTATGTATAATATTGTGTTATATGATAGTAATAATTAAATTTATTTATTCTTTCAGATGGGATTGCCTGGATTGTATGTGGTTCCACAAGGCATGGAGGATATTATTGATTATATTAAGAAGAGATACAATAACATGCCTATATTTGTGACTGAAAATGGTAATTATTAATCTCCTTATACTTCTAGAATTTTTCACACATTATCATGGATTTTTACTTAATTAAAAGTAGGGCAACTTTCACATATAGCAAATAAAAAATTGATATTTGTATGATATAGCAAAGTTTGCATAATTGCGCTTCATAGCAAACATAGAAACTGTATAATTCGCTATACATATACAGTTGAAGCAAATTGTATAAAACGAAGTGTATAAAACAAGAAAGAGAAAGACACTTGGGCAGAGAACTGTATAAAAACGAAGTGTATAAAACGAATTGTATTATTATAAGTGTATAGAACGATTATATACAATTTGAATTTGTATAAAATGAGAAAGAGAGAAAGACAAAAGAGACTTGACAAGAAATATACAATTGAATCGAATTGTATAAAACGAGAAAGAGAGAAATTAGATACAATTTGAAAATTGTATAAAACGAGAAAGAGAGAAAGGCAAAAGAAACTGGGCAGGGGAGTATTTTTATTGTATAATTATAAGTGTATAGGACGAAAATATATGTACTTGCATATGTATATACAATTTTCTCACGCTTTATACAAACGAAAACGCAATTTATACATTTCGCTTCTGTTTGTATAAGTAGAAAGGAAAGGCGAGGGTGGCGAGCGAGATTTGGGAGAGTGGCGAGCGAGATCTGGAAGAGGGGAGAGGGGGGAACAAAAATATATGTATTTATACAATTTTCTCTGTTTTATACAATTAGAAACAATTTTTATACACTTGTGTTTGTATAAAAAGTAAGGAAGCGAGCGAGAGATTGGAGGAGAGTGGCGAGCGACATATTTGGGAGAGAGACGCCTGACAATTTTTTGCAAACGTTTTCTATGGAGTACAATTAAATCAAACCCTAGCTACTCCATTTATTTTAGGTTATTAGTTTGCTATTATATACAATTTTCCCTTAAAAGTATGTAATAAAAATTTAATATTCAGGGTATGGTTCAAATGATAACCAAGAAGGAGGATATGACTTGGACAAAGACATTAATCGAATTAAATTTCACAAAGCATACCTTGCATCTTTGGCTCGATCAATCAGGTATTTCTATCGTTAAATATTAGTATTCATACGTAAGTTTTTTTTTTTTTTTTTAGCGAAAGCGAATTTGCAACAACCACGATTCATTCATGTAATTATGAATTTATGTTGGAACAGGAATGGTGCTGATGTGCGTGGCTATTTCATATGGAGTTTAATGGATAATTTTGAATGGAATTTTGGTTACACAATTAAATTTGGGCTTTATTATGTTGATCCACTTACGTTGGATCGAAGCCCAAAACTTTCGGCCCATTGGTATCACAATTTTCTCACCAATGATATACAAGCAGAGAAATCAATATAAGGAGTTTAATTTTTTTATTTTATTTTTTTTGGCAATATATGCGCATGTTAATTTTAATTTTTGAATGAATTAATATACATGGTATTTAGAAAATACGTATGTAATGTATTAAGTTATATTTACAAAAATAATTGTCTATACATACATCTCTTAAATAAATAACATATACACTCACACAAAAAAAAATACTTTTCTATTTGTGGATTTTTATTAAAAAAATAACATTAAATAAATTTTATTGGATGAACTTTGAACATTTACAATAATAAAAAAATATCTGCTTGTTAATTGTATACTATAAAAAACAACATGAATAGTTCACTAAAACATTTTAGCAAAACCATACAAAAACTGACAACTTATTCAAAACAACAATTTCATGTTAATTAGCTTTCGTTTTTAAAAAAAAAAAATAAAAAAAATGATACCATTTAATTATGGTATAATTAATTTCTTGGGATTTTTGATTATCTGAGCTTCTTCAATTTCAATCAAGCTTTCAATGACAACATCAGTTGCTTTGGTCACCACATCAGACCAGTTCCTACAAAACAACATTAAATTGTCAAAAATTAACGAAAGAAACCATAGTTAATTACACTTTGTAATTAATTAAGTCGATAAATCCAACAACAAGATAATTAAGAAAGAGTACTTTAACTTATATATACGTAGATTGGTTCAAAGATAAGTTATATAAAAATTATTTTTTTAAAATATATAATTTGATATATTAGATAATATCAGTATACAATGTATAATTCAAAAAGATTTCTCTATAACACTATAACTTATGCATGTATTATTTATGTTGTTAAACAAAAAAAAAAGCATTTTATAAGCCATATTGTTGAATTCAATGCAAGTGATTAGAAATATACAATGTGTCATTTAATACATATATTTAAATGCTCATAGCTTGTACTAAAACTAGGTTCATTAAAAAGTTAAATCAATAATAAGTAAAATCAAATAATCTAAAGTATAAAGTAAGTAATCTGCTATAACATATTAAAAACGATACGTACCCTTTATTAGAGTCGAAATCAAGTCCAACGGTGTGTTTAGCCTCTTCGAGTGCAAAATTAAACCTCTCGATTTCTTTCGATTCGAGTTGAATATTATTACTCTTACTAACACGAAGCTCAGAGGGTTTCACATCGCAAAAAATAGGAATTAATTTCTTTTTTGATTCAACAAATAAAGCCAATTCATGTAAACAAAAATATGAATCACAATAACGTGGTGAAAAAACAGCAACGCCAATTTTGCATTCATTAATTGCACTATCAATTTTGTCAAATAATTTGTCACCTGGCTTCATGTTTTTGTTGTCTAAAAATGAATTAATCCTTAAACGTGTCAAATGATCATATAATAATGAAGCTATTGTTCTCTTTGTGTCATTACCTCTATGATTAATGAAAACATCACATGGTAATTGTGATCTAATCACTTTGTTAATCATTTGGTTTTTGCTAATCCTTTGCCTTTGATGGACTAATTGGCGTTGTAATAAGTTGGAAACTAGTGATGAACGTTGCATTATTATTTTTTTGAATTTTTTTGAATATTGGAATGTGTTTTTGCTAAATTTGTGTTTCCTTGTGGTATTTATATAGGTGGTTGTATTTCAACAAATGAGTTATTCTTTTTCTCATTTTTTCGTTTAGAGAAAGTTATACATGTGAACATGGAATATGTTTGGAGTTTACTAGTACTTAATAATAATAATAATACATAAGCACTTGTAGTTTTTTTATATTACGAAAAATTGTGATAGGATAAATATTTTGTCTAATTTTTAATCAGATGTTTTGATGAGTGTTATTCTAAAATCAAAACTCTGCTAGAGTATTTTCCTTTTTAGTGGTTCTTGATTAGCCATACGAATCTGAATTATTTAGAGCTATAAAAATGAATACATGATATAAAGTGAGAATAAAACAAGAAAGGAGAAATTTTAAGGAAGGAAATGTTGACTAAAAATTAAACTTGAACTTCATTTAAGGGGTCGTTTTGTTTGAGACTATAATTCTGAAATAACGTTGTCCATAAATGAAATGACCCTTATGAATTATTGATGAAATGAATAAATTCTCCGTTATTGAAATCGCAAATATCGATTTAAAAAATTCGTTGTATTTGTTTGAAAGTGAAAGGAGAATTTCTAATGTTGAAGAAGATTGAATTTTACTTAGGGTATAACCGTGTGATTTGACAGGTGACAATAAAAAACAAAGGAATTTCATATGTTTGAATATTTTGACCTCTTCTCACTTCTTAATTCCTTGTCTTGTACTTTTTTAATTTTTTTCCAAATACAAGGAAGTTCTTTGGAACCTTCAAAAACGTTTGGTAGACTCTTATGACTATAATGTTTAAATAATATGATAATGTCGGTTATGGTATAATCGTGAAATTGCTTTATTCATAATTAATGGTTTTGAGTTCAAGTTTTGCGTATGAAGAATATTATGTTGGAAGCGTCACTTAATGGCGATTAGCGTAGCCATATGTTGGACATCTTTAGGATGTCGGAATAATATATCGTATATATAAGTAAAATAATAAATTAAGTGATTAAATAATATGTTTTGACACCCTTTACACAACAATATGATGTAATCTATTGGTTTCAGGCGCCTTGAAAGAGTAAAGATACAAAAATTTAAAGTGTTTGTGTGTTCGGATTCCACTACTAGCAATTTTTTTTAACTTTTTAAAAAGAACAAATTTACTTTAGCACTTAGACACTCTTCGTGAAAATCATGGCTCCACCACTGACATCACTTCGAATGAATCCTGTAAACTTTTACTATCCGAAATTAATCAGGGCTTCCAGAGGGAAACTTTTTTTAAAAAAAAAACTAAATCAATATGAATAATTTGAATCAAAGTTGATTAATATCACCACAAATTAGTTAGTGACCGTATATACCATTACCAAAAAGTTAATTAGTCCCAAATTTGGCTGTAATATTTGAAATACAAATATTTTGGTAAACAATTTTGCATGTATTAATTCTACGAAATAATTATTTTTAAGTACGACGAATTTATGTAATATACACATATATACATATGTGTATGTATTGATGATTAATAATGCATTAGTTAATAGTCAAAATAGTGAAATACACGTTTTGTTTTAGTTCATTTTGCATTATTTATCGATAGTCAATTCTTACTAGAGACTTGTCTTAAAAGACTAATTATAGTGTGATTAAAGCTCTAAACGCCCATGGGATGAGAAAAATTTGTTGGGACTTATGCCCCAGTAGATGGGATATTAATATATATTGGATAATGCATGTTTTAATATTTTTATACTAAGATTTGTGAAATTAGTACATAAATAATTACTTGTTAAAGATCTTTTATAGTCTCTCTACGTATCTCACAAAGATAAAGGTAAAGTTTGCGTACAATTCACTCTTTTTAAACTTATAGACAGTAGTAGAGCCAAGAATTTCATAAATAGTGTCCAGAAATAGCAGTTTGTTATGTTAAGGGTGTCCAAAATATGTTATTTAATCATTTTAGATATCATTTTACTTGTATATATATGTTATTTTCTTCCGACGAAAGATGTTCAATTAAATACCCTTATCACTATGTGGCTACGCCACTACTTATAGAATTATATTAAATATGTTATTGTACTTATTAACGATCTTTTCTAAATTGATGACAATATTAACCACTAGCTTATAGAGAAGCTATACCTTCAAGATATAACCTATAACCAAAAAGGTTGTGGAATGGCGGAATGGTGAGTACTCTTTCATTGTTAATTAGAGGTTTCGAGATGTAGAAATTTTTTATAGATATTTAAATTTAGTCGCACTGTACAATATATTTATCATAGAAAAACAACCAGATAAATATATAATTTATCCCATTCTAAGTTTTTTCTATTTTTTTGTTAACTTTAGTTGAAAATATAAAACTTTATATTTCATATGGAAACTTTAATAAAGTTTGAACATCAAGTGGCTGTAGTTTAGTGGTGAGAATTCCACGTTGTGGCCGTGGAGACCTGGGCTCGAATCCCAGCAGCCACATTTGATTTTTTTTTAATCGATTTTAATTTGGTGTTCGATATTTCTTTTTGCACATTTTATATTTTATTTCTAGGGCAACACTTGAAAGGGATTTTTCTTTTCATTTTTAGGGGGATCGAATTCAAAACATTTAATAGAGTGAAAGAATCTCAATCATCCTATCATAGTTCACGCGATTCTAGTTCTATGATTCAAGATGCAATAGTCTGACTTCATGTTTGCCACATTTAATCTTTTTTTAATTGATTTTAATTTGGTGTTCAATATTTCTTTTTGTACATTTTATGTTTTATTTCTAGGGCAACACTTCAAAGGGATTTTTCTTTTTATTTTTAGGGGGATCGAATTTAAAACATTAATAGAGTGAAAGAATCTCAATCATTCTATCGTAGTTCACGTGATTCTAGTTCCATGATTGAAGATGCAATAGTTTGACTTCATGTTTGCTAATTTGCCAATTATATTTAACTTTTAACTTCAGAAGTACTGGCTTGTTTGGTTGAATTGTTTTTTAGCTATATATAGTTGAACTGATATAATCTATAGTTCAAAATTATTATAAAAAATCATCACATTTAAACTCGTGCCACATTATCTGGTAGAGTAGTATCACCTACCAAGTCCTCCATGTATTAATCTATTTTAGCTCTATATAATATTACTACTGTTGATCCACAGTACTATGATGTGAATTGCTAACCTAACAAACAATTTATTTTCACAAATTTGTATAATTGAAATATAACTCACAACCTAACTAGTACTAATTTGTATTAATAGTGGTAAATATACAAGAACGTTAAAATATATACAACAATAACATATTCAGAGTAATTTTTATGCGCAACTTTAACCCGATCTTATAAAGACAAAAAGAGTTTGTTTCCAATAAACTCTCGAAAGAATATCAAAATGATATTAATCTTTGAAAAAATTATATCGAGACTTTAATTAATGATGATGATTAGATCATTGTTAACCTGAATATGAAACTAATTGTCATATGATGCCATAAGAAGGTAATAGAATATGGTTACTTAAAATTGCATCATATTAGTAATAGTAACTTGCTAACTGATTTATGATAGCAACAAATTAAATAAAAAATATTAAGATAATGTAATATTCATTCATCTGAAGATAAATAGATTATAATATGCACTAAAAAAATAGTAATAAATATTGTAACAGATCCAAGGCATGTACATATAGGGCGTAACGTTTTAATCACATGGAGTCCCTTTTGTCTTGCCTTTTAATGTAGGTAAATGTAAATTACAAGATTATTGTAAGTCTTGATCTATAAATTAAATTTTATAGCGGAGTATAGAATATTTTTGTTAGAAATTTTTTATATGAAATTTTTCGAACGGAATAGTCATTAGGTATCTGTTCATTCGAATGAAGTATTATGAATCCGCTTATGTATGTTTCTAACTTATTTTTTCAACATTAATATTAATGGTCGAGTAAGTTAAGTGTGCTTCAATTATTTATCTGATAACTGTCTATTTACCAAACACACGAATAAAAATAGAAATCACCTATTAAAAGACTGTTGAGACTCACCCTTCGATACTTACATCTCACTGAATATGCTATTATTGTTATATTGTCCGTGATTTTCATCGCATACATCATCCACCTATAAGTCAAATTGTTACTTGCATATTTTTAATTCATAAAATTTAGTTGACATGCAAGGGCAAAGGATAAATTTTTTATCTTAGATGTTAGTAGAAGTGGTGGTTGTTTGCAAATCAAAATCAATTTTGGGTTAAAAAAATTAAACTAATCAAGCAATGTTGAAATTTTGATGCAATTACAAAGACATTAGGTGAATATCATCATTAAGAAGGCTGTCCTAATTAATCCAGCTACTTAATTAAAGGGGTAGGTACTTTTCTAGTTCAAAACTCTTTTTTGTTTTCTTAATCCACCTTCATGATATGATATTTGTGTTGTTACATCTTTTCAATTTTGATTAAAAGGTGTGATGTTTGCTTCCATAAATCTCATGCTTATCTCCCTTTTTAGTATATATTTATATAAATATATAAAAAAAATATTTGACTTGTATTACTATATTATTTTTTATATACACAATTTATCTTTTTAGAAAAAATTATTCAACNAAATGTTCCAAGTATTTCAATACGAATATGTTTCCTATCATGTGTTTTTTCAGTGAGCTAATTAGTACAAATCTCTATTTTCGGTAGTAAACAATATATATATATATATATATATATATATATATATATATATATATATTCCCCACACACACACAAAAAAAAAAAGATTAGCAAATTACACCATTGATAAGTTTAAAGTTTACTCTTTTGACCTTTTTAGTCAAATTTTGGACGTTTGAATATTCAATTTCTTCAAAATAAGACTTATTTATTTGAATATTACCCTTTGAATTACAATTTCTTATAGTGTATATATATATATATATAGGGGTAGAGAAAAAAGAAAAAAAGTAGTAGTGCCATTATTAATAGACTTATTTATTTGAATATATATATATATATATATATACATATATATATACATATGTATATATATATACATATGTATATATATACATATGTATATATATATACATATACATATACATATATATATATATATATATATATATATATATATATATATTCCCCACAAAAAAAAAGATTAGCAAATTACATCATTGATAAGTTTAAAGTTCACTCTTTTGACCTTTTTAGTCAAATTTTGGACGTTTGAATATTCAATCTCTTCAAAATAAGACTTATTTATTTGAATATTACCCTTTGAATTACAATTTCTTATAGTATATATATATAGGGGTAGAGAAAAAGAAAAAAAGTAGTAGTGCCATTATTAATAGAATTTTGGTTTACTTGGAATATTTCCCTAAATAAGTTGAATTTTTTCTTTTTGTCTGTATTATAATTGATTAACTTGACTCGTTCAAATTTAATTTAATTAAGCATTATTAAGAAGACAAATATTCCGTATTATAATTTTTTTTATTTTCAAAACTCAAATTTAAACTCGAACCTAGTCATAATGATAGGCAGTGTAAAAGTCTGGTAAATTCGGTTACACAGCAGAAATAGTGGGACTTCACCCTTGTGAGTTTTATTATTACACTTTGTGAGTAACAGTAAAGCAAAGAAAAAATCAATTTTTAGAAGAAATAAAATATCAGATAAAAATTGAATTACAAAATAGATAAGAAGGAAGAGGAGCCCGCCATTGTTGCTGTCTTCAACTACAAGAATTATAAACTTTTGAAACGACCCCTCACCCAACCCCTGCCCCATCATCGTACTCGAAATCGACAGAACTCAGTAATTTCAATTCAAAATCGATTTTTTTGTTAAAACGATAAAAAAATGTCATCAACATACATGAAATACCTTTCGTTAATAATTTGGTACAGAATTATTTGTGGTCATAGTTTTGTTAAAATCAACAGAACTCAGTAATTTCAATTCAAAATTGATATTTTTATAAAAAAATAAAAAATATCATCAACATACATGAAATACCTTTCGTTAATAATTTGGTACAGAATTATTTGTGGTCATAATTTTGTTAAAAGGTGCTCATACTATTGATAATATAGACTTATTAATACAAATATCAATATCAAAAATTGTTATTCTGAATTAAAAATTCTGATTTCGCCTCTATATTATACGAAAAACTCCCAAACACCATATCCAGTATTACTATAAGATGTTTTTACATAAATTCATAGATTCATTATCCTAAAATTTTATGAATTTGTCGGCATTGAATTTAGTGACCCCATTTTTTGCTAATTCACTCCATTTTTCAGTTTCTTCAACAAAAAAAACTATATTTTTTTTTAACTTTTGAAAGGAGTCTTAATTTACTAAAATTGTTCATTGAAATATTGTTTGTACTGAAAAAAAATTATTATTATATGGTTTTCCAGGACCCATTTGATATATGCTCTGTTTGAGTAACTCAGTCTCTATATATTTCAATTTTCTTCAACAAACACTAAATTACTGTTGAAAAAAGAGCAAAATTCTTGTTTTATTAGTGCAAAATCATTATAATGGATTCGAGGATTCGTTTGGATTTTGCTCTGTTTCAGCTTACTCCAACACGAACAAGGTACATTGGCTCGATGCTTAATTATTGTTAGAATTGTTATTTTGGATCGCATATTCATGTTGCTTAAATTTGATTTGTATGTTTACATAGATGCGATCTTGTAATCTTTGCTGGTGAAAAATCGGAGAAATTAGCTTCTGGTTTGCTTGAACCTTTTCTCATTCATCTCAAATCCGCTAAAGATCAGATTTCTAAAGGAGGATATTCAATTACTCTTCGACCTTTGATTGCTAATGTTTCTTGGTTTACTAAAGCAACTTTACAGAGGTAATCATGCTTGAAATTTGATGAACTGCAGTTCGTTAGATTGATTTTCGATGTTTAATATGGTAGTTTTTTTCATCGTTGATATTATCAGGTTTGTGAAATTTGTTAGTACTCCTGAAATTATCGAGCGATTTGTAAGCATAGAAAGAGATATTATGCAGATTGAGAGTGAACAAGCTAATGGTAGTATCAATGTTGAAGGTGTGTTTGATCAATGTGTTTGTATATGAACAGTTAATTTCTCAAATGGTCAGTTATCTCGTAGAGTCATTTTTCTTTTGTTGAAGAAATGTGACTTTTTCGTATGATAACTACTAGTTAAATGACTATCTGAGATATCGACCTTGTTTATATGTCATTTGTATATGTTTCCAGGAAATGCATCAGCTTTTGATGGAGATTCCAAATTCTCTGCTGGTTTTTCAAAGGTATATCGATTTGTAGAGTAGATAAAACTATGTTGTATCGCGTTTTTACTTGAATTTCCTACTTATTAACAACTGATAATTCGATACTGAAGTCCAACGGTGAATCTAATGGTGTTGGTGATGCTACAAAAGAAGAAAATCCTAAGTAAGCTCTTGTGTTTCCCATATCATTACTTTTATAACTTATCTTACGACTAAAATGCTCGTTGCTATGGATAGGATTCGTCTTCAACGCGTTTTAGAAAGCAGAAAAGCAGTTTTAAGGAAAGAGCAAGCAATGGCATATGCTCGCGCTTTGGTATCTGGCTTTGATATGGATAATTTGGACGATCTCATATCTTTTTCCAATGCTTTTGGCGCTCTACGTTTAAGGTATGTATGACTTGAATGAAGCCATTTGTGACATCTATATAGAGACTACGAAACCTAATTTGCTAAGTCCTATGTAGTTCATTTTGTGTTTGTGCTAAATGGAGCGATGAGGTAGATTGCTAGCTAGTTACTCGTTTTGCTGCAACGTGTAAATCTCTTTGTTTATCGTACTAATTAAGATTGGTAGATAATACTATTGCGAATACCTATTGAAATTATACGTTGCTTCGATCCAGAGAAGCCTGCATTAAGTTTATGGAGCTGTGCAACAAAAAGGGAGATGATGGGATCTGGATGGATGAAGTTGCTGCTCTTCAAGCCTACTCTCCTTCTGAGTTTTCGTATTTTGGGAGGTCGGGGATCACGCTTGCTGCTGATGTTACTCAAGATAATCAAAGTGTTGGTCTTTCCATCAGAAAACAGAATGATGATACATTAAGTCATGGAAGTCTGGATACTAGTCAAGGTACCTATGACAATCCTCTTGCTTTTTTCGCTTGAAACTTCTTGTTAATGAGCTCACATAACGATATTTGTCAATCGCCGTTTACCATGAATATGACATTACTTCGTTAAATTCTGCAGAAAACGGTTTACCACCACCTATCAAAGTTCACTCAACAGAAGGGAAATCACAGCCAATGTGGCCAAACAATATGCCACCTTACATGCAAAACTATCAAAATCCTGCATTTCAACAAATTCCACCGTATCCAGGGTACATGTTTTCGGGCAATCCGAGTTACTATCCTGGAATGCCATGGCCTGCAAATCCGGAAGATTCTAGTCGAGGTCCTGGTCCTGAATCAGATTATAATTGGAAGAATAAACCACCTTCCAAGAACAAGAAGAAATATTCAAACGGGGATAGAAATGAAAGCAACAATTCAAGCTCTAACGGTGACTCTGATGATTATGAGGAGGATAAGAAAATGCATCATGGGAAAAAATCATCAAGAAAAGTTGTTATACGCAACATAAACTATATAGCCTCGAAGAGAAATGAACAAAGTGATCACAGCAGCACCGAGGATAGTTCATCTGATGAGGATGGATCCACTGATGCAGGTTCCCTCAGAAAGCAGGTAGAGGAAGCAGTTGGATCATGGGAGAGGCATCATAACTCAACGTCTCGGAACAAGAAGAAGCGAGATGGAAAGAAGAGAAACAACAGTGGGAGTATATCAAATGGTGCCTCTAAGGATGAAGTAACCAACAGTGGTAAGAATTGGGATATATTCCAGAACATTCTAATGCAAGATGCAGATTCAAGAACCGATGACACGAGGCCAAAAGATGTCCAGGAAGAGTACTTGATGACAAAGAAAATGACTCCTTCAACTGATCCTCTTATTATAAACGAGAGAAACATGGGACACGGAGATGAAATCCCGCGACAAAACATGTGGGAAGAGAAGAGGCGTGGACCAGTTATTATAAGAGAGAGCACAGATGAAGAGTTGCTATTTTCGCATAGAACTCAGGAACCAAAGGGCTATCCTCAGTCTATCTCGTCGAACATTGCCACTGAACGAGTTGTTCTTAAGAGCCAAAAAGAGGAGGATTGGTTAGCTGGCAATCTACTAAACAAATCAACATATCAAGGAAAAAGTTCAGATCAAAGTATCTTTGTTGGAGATTATGCTTCAGCCTCTCGTGATGATCATTTGAAAACGGGGAAAGATAAGAAAGGCGTCCAGTTTGATGATTCCATTGTGGTTCGAGCCCATTCGGTTGATAATGTGTCTGATTATCACCAACAGACAGACATTTTCATGGTCTCAGACATCGTCGGAGCTGAACAAGTTAAGCACAGCATGCCTAATCACGCGGAAGATAAGCTCGATCCTTCTGATGCATGTGAACCAAATGATCTTTTCATGGTTCTTGGAAGAGATTCAGCTGCTGAGCAAGTTTCAGCCTCTCGGGATACTGAAATGTATGACAAAAATGATGTCTTCCTGTCTGAAACTCTTAAGAGTCACACTGATATCAGACCTGCTTCTGCTGATACAAAGCTTCAAACTAAAGGCGAAGGGACCAACAAAAGGATCGGTAAGGACCTTGGGCGAAAGGCAGTTACCAAAGAACCAAAATCTAAACCTTCCGTAACCGGATCTCTTGGAAGGACCAAATCTGATACATCATCAAGAATCAAGAAATCACCTTCCACATTTCAGAAGAGCAAAGCTGACAAGGTATGAACAATCTTGTACTAAATATATACTTTTTCCTGTTCTTTTCACCTGTCATTGTTATTATTATGATAATTTAATTCTCTCTTAACGTTACTAACAGGACGAGGAGAGTCGAAAGAAATTAGAACAATCATTATTGCAACGTCAAAAGAGAATCGCAGAAAGAAGTGGTGCCACTGGTTTAACCAAACCAACATCAAGGAAGAATCCAGCCACATCTTCAACAATTGAGAAATCAAAACCTGAGGCAACCAATAGATTACAAAAAACAGTTTTTAAGAGTTCCACTATAGAGCGTCTCGCGTCTACAACTACAAGGACAGCTAAGTATCGATCCACTGACTCAAAAACCACTCCAAGCAGGAAAGCAAGTCGAAAGGAGAACAAATTGATTGCTCCAACAAAGAAATCAGCTGGAAAAGAGAGTACTAAGCAAGGTCCCCGTAAGTCCAAGCCTTCGGATACTAAAGGCCACTCTTCATCTGAACCTCCTCAGAAGGAAAAAGATAGCAACACTGGCGTAAACTCAATGTTAAACGAACGTGGAGCAGAACTGAGTCCACAGGTATCTAATGAAGTCGTTGATGCTAAGAACACGGAGGAGGTACATAGCATATCATTAATCGAGAAGAAGATAGATACACCTATGATTTCTGCTGAACATTCAATAGATGACAAGAAACAAAGTCCTAACAAGGCTGTTAAGTTTCTACTGTCTGAAGTTGAAACCTCAGCAGCAGTTGACAATGCTATTGGAGTTATAAGTCCTCTGACTTCCTCTGTATCAAACGTGCATTTGGACACTCCAGTATGCCAAGACATACTCTCTAATGAAGTTTCCACCCCACCTCCAAATAATGAAATGAACTTCGAGACGAATCAAGGAAGAAGGAAATGGACAACTGATGAAAGTTCACTAAGAGTTACGAAAGGATTCAGAAAGCTTCTTTATTTTGGTAGAAAAAACTGAATTTTTTCCTTGTTTTGACATTCCTTATTGCTGTGAAATCCTGTGTGATGAGTGTTGTGGTTATTGTTCAATAAAATCTTGTATCAAAAAAGAAAGAATTCATTCAATTCTCTTTTGTTGTATAACATTATTGTTTGTTTTTTTATGAATTTGTCTTTGCGCGACTTATTAGACGCTATTTTGACTACAACAACATATCCAGTATAGTCCACACGTAGGGTGAGGTGTATGCAGACCTTTTATCGCTATCTTTGTGTGAGTAGAGGAGTTATTTCTAATAGACGCTCGTAATAATTTAATTTGACCATGCATGACTATCAAAACTCTTTAAAATGCAACTTTTTTCTTATGTTATGCCTTATCAGTAATCCCACATCGCTTATTTATATATGTTTTATATATTTATATACAGTACATAATTTGACATATGTTGTGTTCGTAGAAAGGAGAGATGGTTGGCATCTCCCCCGACAGGGACGGGAACAGCCTTCGGGCTTTACTTGTTATCAGACACATCCGGTTAAGGCTACCCACTTTGGTGGATCTTACCCAATTTTTTTTTTTACTTTACTTTATTATTTCACTATTTAAAAAGAATATTTTTATTATTTCACTATTTAAAAAGAATATTATTACCATTAAACAGAATTAAAAAAAAATTTAAAATTTTAACTTTACTTTATTATTTCACTATAAAGTTTTAAAAAGAATATCATTAAAAAGAATAAAAAAGGATTCTAATAAAGAGTTTTTATAAAAGTAGTACAGGTAATAAAAAGGATTTTCCGTTGCCGGGACTTGAACCCGGGTCTCTCGGGTGAGAGCCGAGTATCCTAACCAACTAGACTACAACGGAATTTGTTAAAGTGTTACATTAATTTTTTAATATAATAAAAGAACTTGCTTGGATGGTAATAGATGAAGCACACGCCTACTAACATTATAAGAAAAATAAGAGCGGAATTTCAAAATTTTCACTGCCAACAATTCTTGTGCAAGATAAAAATAATAACTATGCATCAATCAAAATATAATCTAGAATCAACTAAACGAAGTGATTACGGTCTATGCTGGGGCGAACTCACGTGCCGTCCAGGGTGTTCATACCTAAGGTGAATTTTCTGGATTTGTACATATATATATTTTTTGAATAACATTGAATAACAAATGGATAAGATAGCCCAACGGTAGCTGAGCTCAAAATTACGCACAACGTCCAGGGTTTGAATCCTTAGGTTGGCATTTTATTTTTTACATTTTTTCGTTTCAGTTTTTTTTTTAGTTACATGTTTATACTTTTTTTATTTTCCGAACCTCCTCAACGAAAATCCTAGATCCGTCACTGGATCTATGTCTCTTCAGTAATTTACATAGTGTAATTGAAATAATTCTACCACCTCATCAATTTAGAAAAAGATTGATATTTTGTTCTAGTCTTATACATATTTTCTCTTCAGTAATTTACATAGTGTAATTGAAATAATTCTACCACCTCATCAATTTAGAAAAAGATTGATATTTTCTACTAGTCTTATACATATTTTCTTCTTTGCTATCTTTGAATTTGGCAACTAAATTATCATAGTCCGGAAGCTTCGGATGGACATGAGGCGATTGTAGTCGTACTCGAGGCAATTTTTCTTCATTTTTCTCCCCAGATTTTACCTGTGAAATTACATTGCATATATTGTTGTTGACGGTTTTATTCCTTCTGGTTCTCTTTGAAGTATAAATCTCACAATTTAAGCTTTCAACCCATGAGTTGTTGTCCTTTGTACTGACAATTTCATCAATGATTTGGAGCTTTATGTCTTCTTTTAGATTTGTGACATGTGTGAGATATTGCTTGGTCTTCGAGTTAACCATATTACCTGCATGATCGTAAAATTAGTTCATAAAAACATAACTTTAGATATAATTTGAGCATATTTATAGATGATTAACTGATTTATCAACTCAACATTTGGTAAGTCAATTATCCATCATTTTATTTTTTCAACTAAATTTAGCATAATTTGCTCATTTAATAGACTTACCTGGTAACAGCTCAACATTGAGTCGATCAAATGATTGACCAAATTGTTGTTTAAGTAAATTCCTTAAAGAATGCAACTCCGGCAATTCACCACATCTCGATGCTGCAAATATCATACTGGACAAAGCCTCTCGCATATCATCAGATAATTTGCTGCGAAAAACACGAATTTAGACGTGACAAAATCAACTCATTTTTAAATGATTCATTTGTTAACTTGACAAGATTGAGTCAGGGTGGCTCAAGAGTAAGATAAAAATTTTAATAGACAATTTTATGGTATTAAATTCACTTTGTAATAACTATCTACTTTTTATCAAGAACATTTTAAAACTTTGAGTTAAACCACTCAAATTTTATATTAATAAATAAAGTTTTTTTACACAAAATCAAAGGAAATGTATTGCAAACAAATTTAAACTTGTTGTTAGGTAGAACTAATTCTTATTTTTATAAATAATGATTTTATTACGTGAACTCAAAAACTTAATGTATTTCTAAAATATACCGTAAAAACAAGTAATATGAAAAATAAAAAAGACAATCTCAAATTAATAATATTTTTACATATGTATATATATTTATAGCCTCTTATTATACTTTAGCTTTAAATTACTAATTTTATTTAGACTATTTGGATTTTGACACTATTCATTTAAATATTGGATTAAAAATGTGTAATATAATGGAAATTGAAGTGTAAAATGGAAATCTCTTCATCCATTCGAAGAGTCAAATTTGAAACTGCCTGCCTTCATTTGACAAATCTTATAACTTAAAAATACTTTGGAAGCATATTAGTGAATAAAAAAGGTGAATTGATTTGTATTTTTAAACCAAAAAAATGAATAGAAAAGTACTATGAATTTTATTTTTTTTTTGGATACTCTGCTTTTAATTTTTCAATAAAAACAAAAATTTATTGTAATTTAAATTATTATTCACTATTTTATTAAAATTGACCCAATTTATTTTAATGTAAGCTACAAATTAGCTCGACAAAAGATGAATCAATTGAATATGAAAAGAGTTCGAAAGAGGGATCAATTGAATATAGAAAGATTTCAAAAATTATTTATAGGTTATAAGTTTAAGTTCGAAGGTTAAAAATTTGTCACATTCTAGTATTTTTAATTTACGTATATAAATATTTTGTCTTATCAAAATTAAAGTCGACTCAACTCGCTAATTTTAAACATTATGAAATTGATCAATTAATTGAAAATGGATATTTAGAACAAGATTGTTTCCTTTAATTACCTGTTTTTGTTAATATCATAGAGGTTCATAGAGATTGAATCGCAAAAATTGTCAAGTTGATTGTATGCAGATAACCTACACTCATCTCTATAAAGTTGTTCAACCTGTAACAAGTAATTAACGGATGATTCGTTACTAATTAAGTAAGTAATTAGAAGCTTATAATATTAACAAGTTAAATGTTAAACTAGTTTGAAGAGGAAATTACTCTGGCAAAAGCTTGGTGATAATGTCCAATTTGGAGAAGTTGAGAAATGTCTTCACGTAATTGTTTTATAATTGAATTTCTTCTATTCCTTTGTATCACTAAACGTGCCTTAAGTTGTTTGATTAGCTTCTTGCTGTAGAAACGAAATTCGTTATAAAATTTAAAAGATAATTACACGTAACAATTCATAATCAATACGTCCTAGCCATAATTTAATAAATAAAGATAATAATCTTCTAATATGAGTTAAATCGCACTAATAGCGTTAAAAGTTAGTAAAACTAAAATTTTGAGTACATAAGTCAAAGAAATTGAAAATTAAAATACTGAATAATTAAGTAGGATTAGATTTAGATTTCAGTGAAACAATCATATATTAGAAAAGAAAAAAATATAACATGCATAACACTTTATTTTCTGCTAATATAAACATTGAATAACTTTATTGAATGCGATTTGTATCTTTGGATAAATGATTTCACCAACTATATTTGATTTTGTTGAGATTTAATTTAAAATAATTGTCTATCTATTTCATAAATCACTAGATTAAATTTTTGGTGCTAACTATAACGTCACAAGTTTGCTAGGCTACATATATTGTTCCCAATTGAATTATTCAATCCTCAATAATAACATTGTGAAACAACAATCCTCAATAATTGTCGTTTCATTTGTTTTGTTTATCCTGTTATTTTGTTATCGATCCTTTCCTTTCTATCATGCAATCACATTTATTTTGCATCGAGACTATATCAAAAACAACTTTCTTTTACGCAACAAAGATAACAGTAAGGTAAGGTAAAGTAAAATTTATGTACATTCTAAACTTTTCGATTCTATTTATAAAATTACAAAATAAAAAATAAATATTCAATCAAAATTATTACTCCGCAAAGAAACGAAATGAGAGAGAGATGTTTTACCACTTGGAATGGTGTCTCCATCTTGAACCTTTAATCAATTCACCAAATGAAGAGAGCAAATCATTCAACCCCATTTCATCTTGTGTTTTTTTATTGTTTCTTTGTGCTTTTACTATCAACTTCTTCATAGAAGAAAAATATAAAATCCTTAAAAATGTTGATCATATACTTGAAAAAGGAAAATAGCATCAATTACAATCAATTTTGTATCTTTATTTTCCATTTTCTTAAAATTCCTTTCTAAACTGACATTAGCCTTGGTTCAAAGTTCGTACACAAAGTAGATAAACTTAAAATAATTTGAAGCCCACATACAATCAAAGATCTAATTAATTATTACATTGACATACATATACTTATATGGTTAGAGCCTAGAGTTACAATATTTAAAAATTCCACTATCATATTATATAAGTATGTAGATTTAATTGGTTTGTTGATGGATCTCATCTTATCGAATAAGTTCGGATTCAAGATTTGAGCATAAAAGTACTGAATTTGAGAGAATTAAAAAGAATAGAATACTTATAACGAATCATTAACTCACCTAAACTGAAGTAATTTATACTTTAGAGGGGTCAGGTTTCTTTAAATTAATTTTGTCACTCCTACGCTGTTAGACACATGTGGCACCACAAAATATAAATATTTCCTACGTCCTATTTTATGTGGCATCACTTTTTTTTAATTCGTTCTAAAAAATGTTATTTTACTACGAGTAAAAATAATTTCTTAAAAATACTTATTTTATTCTTATCAAAATGATTCCAACTCACAAATATCCAATAATTATTTTACGTTTTCGTCTTTTTTAATATATCGAACCTAATTAAATAATATCACCTAAAATAAAACGAAGAAATATTACAATTTGGATAATAGTTGACCTCCGGTAAGCAAAAGTTAATCAATTAAGATATTAATGCAGCACTTCAAAATATTTAGTCCATTTTCCCTCTTTAAGTAACAACATTTGAAGTCTGACAAGTTTTGTTTAATTAGCCCTTTTATTATGCTATTTTTTGGAGTAATCTACAAAGATCTTTTTATTAATTAAGTATTCATATATTATCTGCAAGGCTGGAATTTGAAGTGTTGTCACATGGAAAGTCAAATATAGAATTAAAATATTGTCTAGGAATTAGAATCAAAGCAATTACATAACTTTTGACTTAATAGACTAATATTATTTTTTTCGTTTATTTTTATTTATTACTGTAATATTTTTCTTCATAACAATCGTATAAACTTCTCGTTATATTCCTTGAAATGATAAACAACCTAGCTATTAACAACTAAAAACTTACTCCGACACGATATTTATATTATACCAAAAAAAAAAATCATATCATGTTTACACAATTTATTATTTAATTATTATAAAGTATATTGATTTTTATTTACGTAAAAAAGAAAAAGGTGTTGATAAGTTTTTTCCTGTTAACTCTACGTGATTTTCCGAATATACCTTTAATGAACAAAAAGTTATTAATTAGAGTTGTAATTACGTGTTTGATTTTTTCTTTTTCTATTATACGTAAGAGTTTTAAAAAGTTAAAACTTTGTGTGTATGCCTTATACACGTAAAATAATTTCCTTCAATTTATTTCTACACAGAACTTAAGAAATAAATATGTTTTTTATTGAAATAAATTATTCAGAGTACATATATATATGAATATAAGTATATACTTACTCCCTTGCCACATTTTATTTGTATCTGATTAAGAGTATCAGTTTTTTCTAAAAAAAATTTGATCTTAAATTAAGATATGAAAATTTTAAAATAAAATTTATATATTTATAAATTATAAAGTATAATAATTATTATAATAGACAATATAAAATATTTATTAGACATATCAAAAATAATGTAAATTACTTAAATCTCATAATTTTAATATGAAATTACAATCAATTGCTAATAAGTTTCTAATTACATCAATCTCTTAAAAATTAAAAAAAATTGGAATTAAGCTCGGATACATTAAATATTATCTCGGATACATTAAAAATTAGTTCGAATACATTAATATATAGCTCGAATAAACTAAAAACTAGCTAAGATACATTAAATACTGACTCGAAAACATTAATATACAGTTTGGATATATTAAAGAAAATAAAAATTTTTGGAGACTTTAAAAAGTAATAGGAGTAATGGATATAAGTGAAACAAAACGTGTCTATTTCTTGTAATTTGTCCATATGCTAACAAGTCGAATTGAAAATGAGGGGTAACATTTGTTCGGAATGAACTAAAATATACTATTTCGTACATTTTTACTTGTTTATTATATTTAAAAACAAATATTTAATTTAAAAAATAAAGACCTAAAAGAATAATTAGATAAGTAAAAGTAAACGGAGATATTCGAAGTTAACCACAATTGACGGCACCGACAGTATAAAAAAACATCAAACTGAAACGATTAGTGAACAGAGCGGTGTGATTGGTGGTTAGTGAAGAGTAGCTCACATTTTATGTGAACTGTTGGGATGTCATTTTATTTGCTTTGCTAATTTTATTTTATTGTTTTTGCCAGTTGTTGCTTCTGCTTCTTCATTACTCTAAACCCCTCTTTACTAGTATATCCAGACTCCAGAGGAAGAAGAAATCTCGATTTTAGTGATTGATTTTGGTAAAAAATGGCGTCGAAGTTGTTAATGCTAACTATTTTCGTATTCGATCTGATTGCTTTTGGTTTGGCTATTGCTGCTGAGCGGAGAAGAAGCACTGTAACAATCCTTTTCAATTTCTCTTCACTATACTTATAACTGTGTTATCTTCATTTTTCTCTGTTTCATACTGCTAATTTTAACTCTTAATTCATTGATTTTGCTTTTTCTTCTATTAGATCTGTTCGGTATGCTGTATTTAAAAATTAAAAAAATTGGGGTTAGGGTTAGAGGTAGATGTAGGGGATTTACTGATGGATAATCAAACCCTCGTCAACAAGGTGAAAGTTAGTCAATCAATTGAGATACTAAGATTCCCCAGTTTCTGTTCATTTTTCGGATTTTGAGTATTTTCTTCTTGGATTAATCATTGGTATTAGTGCTGTGCAATTTTTTAGATGAATTTTCAATTTTGAACCAATATTGGTACTGTTATCTCTTGTCTATATACACAAGTAAGAAACTTATGGCTTATCTATGCGAGGCGGATTCAGGATTTGAAGATTTTGGTTATTGTTTATGATTACAGAATTCCACCACTATTCATTTGATTTACTTACTGTGTTCGAAGTATGTTTTTTGTATTTGTTTAGTGAATATTTTCTTTTATACGTATACAAAGTGTGAGCCAAACAATCGAAGATTTCAGCTCTAATGTTGTAAATATCTTAGTTCTATCAATAATAATAACTTAAGATAAGAGGGAAAAGACTGCAAACTAGTGTTGTCCATGAGAACTTGAGACCAAGTTTTCTTTTAGTTGCTTTCTCGTGTGATTTGGTTCAAGCTAATTAGCTTTTCATGTGTCACTTGATTGAATATATCCCTTCATTTGTAGGCAAAAATCAAACAAGATGGTGAAGGTGAACATAGCTATTGCGTCTATGACTCTGATATAGCAACTGGATTTGGTGTTGGTGCCTTCTTATTTCTTATGCTTAGTCAAATAATTGTAATGGTGGCAAGCCGTTGCTTCTGCTGTGGAAAGGCTTTGAGGCCTGGAGGTTCAAGAGCTTGTGCTGTTCTCTTATTCATCATATGCTGGTAAGTATAATAACAATCAAAACGTGTTCCAGTTCAGTGGCTTAAAAAGGAGGAAGTCGATTTCTCTTTCAATGCTAAATCGTGTGACTTGTAACTTGAGAGTAGCGTTTTATTGTAAAACCAAAGACATTGTTAAAAAACTGCACCTTTTGTTTCAGGGTTGCATTTTTCATAGCTGAGG
Organism: Solanum pennellii; assembly: GCF_001406875.1. Classification (NCBI taxonomy): domain Eukaryota; kingdom Viridiplantae; phylum Streptophyta; class Magnoliopsida; order Solanales; family Solanaceae; genus Solanum; species Solanum pennellii. The sequence goes on along the minus strand of NC_028643.1, from coordinate 76,896,998 downwards.
TCTGCTTGTTGGCTGGTTCGGTTAGAAATGCTTATCATACCAAGTATCGATCATCATACTTGACGAGTGATAAACCTCTATCATGTGAAACTCTGAGAAAAGGAGTTTTTGCAGCTGGAGCAGCTTTCGTTTTCTTCACCAGTATACTCTCTCAGTTCTACTATGTGACTTATGCCAAGGCGCGAGGTGGCCCCATGCCATATGGTGGTGAAGCCGGCGTTGGCATGGCAGCCTACAAATGAGGGTCATCAAGGTCGTTACGTTTATATGTTAAAAAATAATAGTTGGGATTTTGAAGTTTATGTATAATACAACTTTCTATTGCTTAGTTGCAAAGCTCATTGTACCATATTCCTTCTGCATAAAATTTTTGTTCAGTTAGTGTGAACTTTCATCTGCAAACATCTGTTTAGATTTGAGATTAATAGTGAACTGTTTCTTTTCTTTTTTTTCTTTGTTGAACCAAGAGGAAGTCTCTGTAGCAAGGTACTTGTTGGATTGCATGGCGTGAGACGGGCTTAAATAGAGTGATATGTACGTGAGACGGGCTTAAAAATATGTTACATTCAACTTGTTTGTGATTGATGCGTAGTAATATCAGAAATGGGTAGTCATTCGACATGTAGTTGAGGAATAAATTAGAAGCATTACATGTGTACAAACGAGATATCCAGTAAAGGCAACGATTTGAGAATAGAAAACCTCCCATCCCTGTTTCGCTCGCTTATATATTTTCTTTGCGGATGATACACAAAAGCCAAATAGTAATAATGTCTCAGTCCCAAACAAATTGATGACGACATGCAATAGCCAACAATAATGCCCCTTAGTCTCAAACAAATTGGGTACTGACATATTGTATGTCGATGTTGGTCAATTTAACAAATTGATTATGACATGAGAACTTAAAAGATAATCTACCAAACTTTACTATAAACCAAAATAAGAAAGAGACACCAACACACCAATTATCGAGTGAAATTTCACAAATGGAGTATGGGAAAAGTAGAATTATCCAGAGTCATATTTTATCTTTACCTCACGGAGGAAAATAAGGAAAGAGAAAAACATATTCTCCCTCCGTTTCACAAAAAAATGACTAATTTGATTTGGTACCGAGTTTAAGAAAATAAAGAAGATTTTTGATCATGTGATCCTAACTTAAAGTTATGTTAAATGTATAAAATTGCCCTTTAATCTTGTGGCCTTAAACATACCACGTGAAAGTTGTTACCAAAAAAAGAAAGATGTCATTCTTTATGAAAAAGACTAAAAAGAAATGGAGGTCATTCTTTTTAAAACGGAGAGAGTAATACTTACATCATGGAATAAATTTTCAGGTCAACTTTAATTTATGTGAACTTGGAGTGAGCAGAATTTGTTCAAGCATGCCTTGGGCTTTATTTATGAAATGTCTGCCCATCTTTAATTTAGTGTGGACTTGGAGAATCGCAGAATTTTATGCTTCATTATTGTTGTTAATTATGGGCTCAACAACTTCTTTTGGGCTAGGGCTTGGGCCTGGGCTACTAAGTATTGAGAACTCACAAATAACCACTAAGATAATTTTGAAGTATGCGTCGTAGCTATAGTTTGCTAATTACGATTCGTAGCTATATATTAGAGGGAAGAGAGAGGCAAGCGAGATTGAGAGAGTGGTGAAGAGGCGAGGGAGAGAGGACATAGAGTGGAGATAGACGAGTTGTATATGTATAAATGTCAAATAATTGTATACATGCAGTTGATATTCATATGCATTTTTATATCTGGGGAGCGAGATTGATAGAGGGAGGAGAGAGGCAAGCGATAGAGTGCAGAGAGTGGAGAGATGCGATTTCATTTATATGTTTATCATATAATTATATATGTGTAGTTTGTATTTGTATATGTATAAGCAAGGAAAGAGGTGAGAGAGAGGAAGAGCGGACAGAGGCACACATAATTACAGCTAAATTTAAGTTGCAAGTCATAATTAATTCAAATTATAATTATACTTGCTAATTAACTAATATATATTTGATTATCCACGTAATTTTCCTTACTCAAAATAGTTGATCCTTCAAACGCCCATTTTGTGTCTATAAAAGATGTGTTCATCATTATGTTCCCATTTATTAGTTGAGATTTTTCCTTGTTTATTTTCTTTATATTTTTAACATTTTTAGCTAGACGATTAAAAGATTAACCCGGTCTATCGCAACACTTTGTAGTCATTGTATATGATAAATATATACTTAGTATACAATTGATTCTGTATACACCGAATATATCAATAATATAAGTGGACCTCTCAAATGTATATATATACATTCATCTGGCTGGTTCAGAAGTAAGGCTCACATATACAGTGATTATACACTAAATTTTGTAAAAAGAATTAAGATTAAAACCTTTGTTGTTGTTGTTTTGAAATGTTGTAAATTGTAATGTAAAAGTTTTTCTTTATGGCTCTTCAGAGATTGGAATTAAATTAATTTTAGAACATATAGCATCTCTCCACTGATTTAATTGGACTTTTTACATATTTTTATCACGTACTCCCGTCGTTTCAATTTATTTGTCATATTTTTATTGGTATGAAATTTAAAAAAGTAAATAGGACTTTAAATCTTGTGTTTAAAATACGCACGTAAAAGTTAAAATTAAAGAGTTACAAAATACGAAAAAGATAATATTTTTAAATCACACTGTAAATAGGACAAACAAACTAAAACCGTAAAAAAAACAAGTTTCCATTAATACATATAGAAAGTGTCCCTTTAAGTTATCCAGGAGTCACATATACATATAGAAAGTGCTTCACCAGTGGGTTAACTTAGATTTGGATTATGAATATTATAATACATTAATAGAAATATTAAATAGTGTGTTATTATTTAATTCTACCAGCAAAATCCAATTACAAAGAGATCTAATACTAATGTTGGCAGAGGCGATCGATTTTAGGAACATTAAAAATATTATTTTTTTCCTTTTTATATGGCCTTTTTTTTTAGGAGATCAATTAAATATAACGCAAAAAAATCAATTACTAAAATAATAAGAATTGTGATTTTAAAAAAATTAAAAAATTATTGGAAGCTATTTTCTTCTATTCAAATAATACAATATAGTAATTCATTTACATGAACTATGTATCGATCTAAGTTGTAATATTTTTCTATAATTTTTTGTAGCCTATTTATATGCTAGCCCATTTGTCTATTCGTGTTCATAGCTTAGTCGAAGGTTAAAATTGTAATCTAACCAAAAAAAATAGAAAATTGTAATCTAACCAAAAAAAATAGAAAATATATGTATCATTTATTATCATGTAATACGTGAATTATTACCGATAAAAATTCTTACAATAAGTATTATGCGATTATAATTATATACTTTCACTATCTCCCTTTCTAGAGTTACATACATAAGATATTTATGTAATAAATAATTGAGATTCCTACGCACATAATCAAATATTTCATGTATTTAATATCACGCCAGAGAGATTTTTTGATAAAAATCGTTTAAACTTTTAAATTTATATCTTAATTATTAAGTATGATTTAGGAACAATGTTACCAATTGATTGTTGAATATCAGTTACTCACTTCACAGGTCAATTTTCTCTATGAAGAATCGAACGTCTCACCTGGTGATTCCAAACTTGAGTCTTGAAACAACAGTCCTTCAATGAGATTTGAAATGCCAAATCTCAAAAACCAATAAAATTTATATATCGAATAATTACCTCGAAATAACTTGTACTTTTTGATGTACTTTTTTTACAAGGGTGTCGTTTTACTATCGATATCTAACAATTTAGTAAAGTGAATTTGTGCAACGGTACAAAAAGAAGATTACACGATTTTCAATAATTAAAATAATTAAGGATTTTAGAAGCATGATTAATTATGAGAGTATCAGTTGAAAAATGTTCTTAACCTATGTAATATGTTGATAAGTACACTAATGATCAATTAAATTTAATTAGCAGGCTTATAGCCAATCATAATTAACAGCCTGTGTTGGAATCAAGCCACGTGTTAGTGTTCTGTCTGTCACTAATTAATATCGTGAGCATGTTACCCCATTTTCATATAAATTATAATTATTCATTACTTTATGATCAATAATATTAGTATATGAATAATTATACAAAATCTTGGGAAAATAAGGTAATAATCACGATAATGCCGGAGGGTTTCCCTAGTTGGTAAAAGAAAAAAAATATTTTATTTGTTTCAATTTATTTGACTGGTTTTATTAAAATTGACGCAAAGTTTTATATATGTGAAATGTATCAATTATTTTTTTTAATTTTGTGATCTTAAGTATGTTACGTGAAAAGTTAAAATTGAAAAATAGTTATAAAAATGAAATCAAGACAAATAAATTGGAACAGAGAAATTATATTTTTTTTTGCTCAAAATTACGAACTGAAGAATTAACCGCCGTTAGTAAGGAGAAAGTTCATCTATTCATAAAAAATAAACTATATATACCGTTAATCATATTGACTGATAAAAATTTGTATACAAGATATTTCTCATTCATTTATTTGATTGTTTGATGGGTGAACATTGGTTCCATAAAAAGAATTTCATAGTTATTCATATTCATGAACAATAGGCTCAATAATTAGCACTACTTAGAGAATCCAATAATTTTGCCTAATCATATTTTTCAAAATACATTTAACATGAGAACAAGTCATTTCTAATACACTTACTTATATTACCCTATATTAGATAATTTTGTATCGCATTTCCCTAGCGTTAATATTTACAAGATCTCAATAAATGAAATATTATCAAACACCATTCAGTATTTCGAATAGTATTTATAATTCAATTTTTTTAGTAACTGAGTTTCAATTTTTTTTCTCAATTAAATTAATAATTCAATAATTTTTTTTCATAAATAAGCATTATATACCCGCATAATTCTAACTAGCCACTGAACAACAGCGATAAAAATGCATTATTAATTATTGTACTTTGCTAAACACAACAATATTGAAGGTCCAACAAATATATAAACATGCTTCATAGTATTATAAATTATAAATTAAATAATCCGTACAAATGTCAACGTCATTTTGTATGTCATTGTCTAAAAACACCATGTGTGTCATGTGCCAAATACAAAAAAATGTCAAAAAATAATTGAAACACAGTACAATAAAGAATAATCTTGGTTAATGTTGTTTTAGGCTAAATTATTCCAACTTTAGCAACTAAATATTCAATAAAATATGGTAATTTTGGACTTCTAATTTATTATTTTGATTAAATCTAGGCTTTTTATAGTTGAAAAAAGAAAGAAATGATTGTGTATTGATCTTTTATGTCCGGTCGTGAAATTTAAGGTGTAATAGTTTGTTGATTGATTGGCTACAAATTTTTTGTCAAACATTTTAAAGTATTTTTTAGTAAAAATAATAATTATGACTTAATTATACTACTTTTTACAAAGATTTTTATGTATAGAAATAGAACTTTACATAAAAAGACCAAGAAACTAATATCCAAAAGTAAAGTGTGTTTGCCTTTTTTTAATAAATAATAATAATAATAATAATAACAGCAATAATAATTTAAAAAGAAGAACCTCTTTTGAAATGCTAGGAACACACTTATATTTCTACGTTGAAATTAGGTTATTTTTCTCCCAATTTGTGAACATGGAAAAATGCACCTCTTAAGTAAATCTCACAAAAGCACTGACATAAATTGTGGTGGAATAGTAAAATCGTTTCACTCATAGGTAAAGATCTCGAGTTTAAATTCTAGATATAAAAAACTTATGTGAAAATTGTCAATGAGCCATGTAATGTAATTCCGAGGACTCCAATATGAGCTCGAGAAAAAGAAAAAATCTCACAAAAGCATATGGCAAGATCCTTATACTAAATAATCTTAAATTAGATTAGTTGAATCTTCTTAAGGTGCATGAATGGACAGCCAATTTAACTAAAATTATATATACATATAACTCATTTCATTTTATTGACAACTTATCAATACGTAAGATTCGACCAAATTCATTTACCAATTCAATTGTAATATATAAAATTTACTTAGACTAAGATCATAAAAATAAGACATATTATCTGTTATGATAAATGAAAATAATTTTATATAATAAAAATTTTATGTGTATTTCTTAGCTTAAACTCTGAATGAATTTACTATCAAGTTATTGTAATTTGTTATATACTATAGTTTATTGTAATTGTACCTCATATCTTGGGATTGTAGATATACACAATTTACATAATATTTATAATTTCATGTTGCACTATTTAAAAATAAGATTCTGATCTTGTATAAATCTCCATGTCTTCCTTCCCTTCCCAAATCATAATTAATTAACCTACCCACCCTTTAATTAAAAAATAAAGCAAGGAAAGAGGAATAAACAAATGAGAAAAAAAAAGTGGGGAAAAAAAATCCTTTTTATACCTTTAATTTACATTGTTTTATCACTCGATGACATCATATATAATTTTTTCACATGACAAAAAACTAGTAATTAAATTTACCTTTCAATTATACAAATTATAATCAAAATTTGCCCATGAATTTTTTTTTTTTTTAAAGAAATGGTCTAATAAGTTTGACCACCATAAGTTCATAACAATTGAGATTCTCTCCGCTCTCAAAAATATTTATCACTTGAAAATATGATTAGTTCTTTACGAATCAACACATAAAATTTTTATATAAATTCAACTCGTTCTGACGATCTCTTTCACACAATTATCTTTATTATTATTTTATCGTCATCATAGGATCTCCGACTCTCGATCAATATAAATTTATATAACCTGTCACAATACTCCTAGCTACAAAGATTTTAAAGAATTTTCAGCGCACTAATTAAGTTGACAAAATTGTAGAAAATAGATTAATAATTTTTTTAAAAAAGTAAATATTAATGTAGTATGTTTAAATAAAAATAATGGTCACCATGTGGAAGACAATTATACAAATTCATATATTCCTTTGTCTTAAAGCGTTGACGATTTATCATAATTAATAACACCGTCACCTCTATTTATTATTTTTCATTTTTTTAATATACATTACAACATTTTTCTAAATTTTTTTTTTTGATGAACTTATTTATGACGTGGCATATACACACACGAACTCCACTTTTATGTCATTTTCTTGAATGAGTTTATACAAAAGAATGAGTTGTTTCATTGAAGTACAACCAAGCTACTACTTTTCCTAGCTGGACCCCTTCTATCTTTAATTTCATAATTTATAGTGTATTCGAGATTTTAAAAGATTGATCAAACATACTAGTAAACGAGGAATGCAAAGTTACAAGTTGATAATCAAATGTCACTTGTCATGCGTGGTATAGGCATGCCATATATATATATATATATATATTAATAGAATGATATCTTAGCGTCATCGATCGTTAAGTTTATGTATTTGATAACACGAGTGTTTGTTAATCTTTTGATTTAATCCTTTGCAAAATCTGATGGCTGAGTGATGATAATATACAAATGCGTAATTTAGTTATTCGTATATACTATATTAAACATTGACTTAGAATTTAATATTAATAATCTACGTAAGAATAGTGTCAAGATTAACCATAAGCAGCGGTGGATCTAGTAGCTAGGGGGAGGTGTTTTTTTTTTTTTTTAATTTGGTGTTCGATAATCATATTGAAGTTTGACTCAATTTGGATTTGCGTCGGAAAATTTCACATTAGGATAAAGCGTTCCATGACAATGGCGACTCCGTATATAAGGGGACTCAAATTCAAGACCTCTAATTAAAAATGAAAGAATATTTACCACTCCACTACAACTCATGTGGGTAGAAAGAGGGTGGTTCGTAGTTCACTCAAACTCTTTCAATGAAAAATTAAATTATATAATAGAAGATAATTTTTAATTTATTTACACTAAGTCAATACAAAATGCATTATTACATGATTTAACGAAGTAAAATGAATTATAAATTTAAACACATGACATGCATGAATTGACTTGGTGTAAACATGGCCCGATGTGGATTAGTTTTTTCCGTTGGCTAATCAGTAGTTTAGGAGGTTCAAAACTATATGAATTGGTGCAATATGTGTATTCTCTAAAGGAGATCAATGATCGATTTCTCATGTCAATATTTTTCTCGATCAAATTCTTCATTGAATCAAATTACCTATAATATACATCTTCTATAACTTATTCAAAGTCTGATATACCCCTCAACTTTGTCATTTGAAGCTAATATACCCCTCGTTATAAAAGTGGCTCATATATGCCCTTACCGTTATACAAACGGCTCATATATACCCCTGCCGTTACAAAATGGCTCACATATACCCTTCATTTAACGAAAGTTAAAAAATTAGTTTTAAATTTATATTTATTACTTCTAATTTTTTTAAAAAAAATTATTTAGGGGTATATATGATCCTTCAATCAAAGTTCAAGATATATTTTAATTTTATTCATACATAAATTATTTTTTGACTTCTTTTATTACAATTATTTGAGTTTCTTATTCTTATTTTATTTTTTTCTTTCATTCCTTAGTTTAAAGAGAAAAAAATTAAACTATTTTTTTTGTGTGTATTGTAATTTAATTTCGTATTCGAAGAAAAAATTTGGTCATCTGCAATAAGTTTTACAAGAATATTAGTGAAATATAAATAAATTTGATTATCAAAATAATAATTATAAATTAGTCATTGAAACAAAAGTCAAAAAAAATATGTTTGACGAGGATTAAATTTACTCATATGGGATTATATTTTTTAGAAAAAATAATAAAAATTTAGATTAAAATTATTTTTTTTTTCATTTTCCGTTAGAGGAAAAAGGTATATGTGAGCCATTTGTTTATAAGTAGGGGTATATATGAGTCACTTTCATAACAATGGATATATCAGCTCTAAATGACAAAATTGAGGGATATATCAAACCTTTTTTCCGTTTATTTAATACGTACTCAAAGAAAAGTGATTACGGGTGAATTTGTTTTACTATTAGTTTGGTAGTTTTATGGTGAATCCAACAGGGAGCAAAATTGTCTGAGAAAAAAAAAATAGTGATACAGACCTCATTGGGGAAAATAAAAAGTAAAATAATAAATTGGGACAGTTGAAATTGTCGGTTCGAATTAAAAAGAGGAAAGACCTTAATATCCTCTTCTTGTACTTTGCTTTGTACTTTTTTGGAGGCAAATAACTTTTATTTTCCTCCGTTCACTTTTAGTTATTTATTTATTTTTAAAATAAAAATATAAAAAAGTTTATTCTGCGTCTAGTTAAAGATGTTATATAGTCGTTGAATTATTCATCTCGTCATTTACATTATAATAACATAATATCTTCATGTGCATGTGAAGGTGTAAATTGGACACCCTTTGGCGAAAAATAAATATCATATATACGAAGAAAATGATATACAAACTACAAAGTCACTAAATAACAAATTCTGGACACTCTTAACATGATAGGCTGTTATAGCCTAGTTATTTTAGACTCCTTAGATGGGTTCCAGATGCTTTGAATGAGTTAGTGCTTGCGTGTTCAAATCTCCAATTTTATTGTATTTTTGAACACCGTTCATAAAATTTCTAACTCAACCACAATTTTTATGCATGATGAAATAACTAATTTCAAAATATTTAATCTCGAAATAATTTATTTTCAATCAAACGATTCCTAGGATGTACTAGAAACTAAGATGTTGTATGTCTATATATGTCCACTCATCTTACACTTTTTTCTTCTTATTGGATTTATAAGCTAGTCTTTACCTCATTGGATTAGTTATCCACTATTTATGCTATGGTAACAAGATATCTCATATACATAATAAAATAATTATTTTAAAATATCATAACATAAATATACAGGTATGTATCTATACAGCAAGTACACATTAAATTTTTTAAAAAAATTAAAAAAAATGGTCCCTATAAAGTAGTTGGATTTATAGAAATGTCACATTCAACTTTATTTTTCACAGTAATGGGCTACCCTAATTTGGACCGTAATGTTGTAGTAACTTTTAAAAGCCCAACTACTTTGGTAGTGTAAAAAAATTCTGCACACCTAATTTTTATAGCCTTAAAATTGATGATCCCTATTTGCCTATATACATACATATAGTGTTAGACAAAAGCATGCATCACTGCAAAATTTTCATTGAGTCTTTCTTTTCTTTTAGCCGCTGGATTAATTAATAACACATGTAGCGTGTAGTTGTTTCGTAGCTGGTTAGAATTATGCGAGCGATAGTAGTATAAGTGAATATATGTATTGTTTTATGTAGGGATTAATTATATATGTATAAGTTATTTCACCTTCTATCGTGCACAAAGAAACTTATGTATGTATTAGTAAATGCGGATTTTTAAACTGTCAACCAAACGTCTTTTGATTAATACATGCATAATTTATTTTTTATCAAGCTTTTAAACGACTCGTTAATGTTTAGAGGCGGATTTAGGGCGGACTTAGTTGTTTTTGATTTTGAACTATATATAACTCGATGATGTTTAAATTTAATAAGTTTTGATTTTTGACCTTGAAAACTTAGAAAATTTATACGGTTGATTATGAAAATGTGCGATTTTGAGTTTTTCTCTTTTGCTTTTCTATGGGAAAATATTCGCTGTTATTTCGAAAGTAAAATAAACTATAGATTTTGATAGTAACAAATACTGATTAAGACTCAAAAATTTAAAATTTTAACTATCTCATACTCTATATCTAAGTTATAGAGTAAAAATTATTCATGTAATCAAATGACTTATGTATCAAATAATTATATGTCAAATCTTTATCATAAAAACCCAATTTATATAACCTCCTAATAAAACATAGTAACTAGTTGTTTTAATACTTTATAAACTACATTTGTAACTACAATCATACTAACCATAACCATAGAGTGAAAATATTATTCAAAACAGATTTATTTCCAAGGATAAAAATAATGTTTAAAATAGAATTTATTTATTACTATTACTAATATTAATACTAAATTAATACTCCCCCCGTTTCTAAAAGAATGACCCCATTTTCATTTTAGTCTGTTTCAAAAAGAATGATCCCTTTCCTTTTTTGACAAACTTTTAATTTTAATTTTACACGTGACATGTTTAAAGCCACAAAATTAAAGGACATTTTGATATATTTGGCATAACTTTAATTTACAACCACAAAATCAAAAAATATTCTTTCTTTTCTTAAACTTTATTCCAAGTCAAACTAGACCATTATTTTTTAAACGGAGGGAGTATTAAGAAGAAAAAAAAGCACTAGAGATATCTAGATTCTAGCGGTAATAAAGTTTCCTAGCAACAATATTCATTGAGTTAATATCATCGCAATTATAATTGATAAAGCGTTTAGCGATATTTATATAAAATGTTAATTATATATAATACAATCAATACAATAAAAATAATTTTAGCAGCATTAAAAATTGACATTAATAAAGAGTCTAAAGTCTTTATCGGCATTAGTTAAGTGTCATCAGAATCAATATCGCTAAAGGCTATAGAAACATATACAAAGAATATCAATTGCCGCTAAAAATACATATATTTTAGCGACAGTGTTTAATTATTTTTGTTGTTGTGAGTACTATTATATTATATCATTATCGTTAAATATAATATAAAAAATATTATATTATTATCATTAAATAATTATAACTAAATCTTGTGTTTGTTCTAGTAACATACATTGGAATATAATAACACGTAAATGGATGACCAAATTAACCCAACTTTTGGTGGGAAAACATGGATATAACTCTTCAAACGTGTTTAAACCTAAGCCTAAAATACATTTAGAAAAGACTAAGTAGTTACGAAAAATGTTTATTAATATAATAATAATATTGTATCCCTACCAATACGCAAATATATTTTGACTTAGAGAAAAAGTTTGAGACATAATTAAGAACATAAGAGGAAAAAAAGACAGATGTTAATGGTGGCCAAGTACCCACGTTATAAAAATAAAATTAATAAATATCTAACTCAATCTTGTGACATAATTTAATTTTTTTCGTCTTAATTTAAGTGATATTTTTCACGTTTTTGATATTCATCAGTATAAAAGTATAGTTAAATATTCAATTTTAATTTTATAATATTAAATTAATATAATTTATTTTTAAAAAAAATTTATTAGTTAAGTCGAGTTTCGAAAAGTAAAAAATATCACATGAATTGAAACCGAAAAAATTCAGATATTTGCATTGCAAACAGCTGGATGATCAAAGGTGATCGCGGCGCTGCATGGGTTGATTTGAATCTTTTTTTTTTCTTTTGGTTGAAAAAGTAATTTTTACGTCTAATTTATTTATTTAATTTTAATTTGATGTAAAATTTAAAAAAGTAAATAATTATTTTGACTCGTAATCTTAACTAATATATAGTATGTGTTGTGATTTTAACTATATCAGCTGTGAAAAGTTAATATTAAGAGTCGTAAAAAAGAAAATAAATTAAAAAGGAAAACACCTTAAATATATTAAAAAGAAGAACATATATTATGCATAACTAATAAGTGCATCATTATCAAAGGAAGTGCTATAGTTAGCACTACTTTGATCAAACTATTGAGGTAGTTTTTCTTTACGATGGCAAGTTTTAATTATCGAAGATATTGTTATTCAAATCTTAAATAAAAATGTATGGCAAATTTTGCTTATCGAAAATATAATTTTATATAAAAATGTATGAAGAATATATACTATGATAAAAGGGTTAGTAGAGGTCATTATATAAGTCGTATTACTATAGCTCTTGTTTTTTAATATTTATTATTGTTTTATCATGTACTAGTTGTATTCTCTGTTATTATTTTTAATAATCTATCTTAGTATGTTATTAATCGTGTTTCGATTCTTACATTATTTTGTTGTTTTTGCTTTTTTATGCTAGACGTTGCTATGTTTCCTTGCCACCTTCTATATTCTCTCCGCCTTCTTTTTCTTTTTGTACCCGAATTTACTGCACTTAAGCTGATTATCGTTTGAAAACAATCTCTCTATCTTCACGAGATAATAATAAAATCAGTGTATATTCTATCTTTCTCTTGCCTCGCTTATTATGGTTTTACTAGGCATATTATTATTGATAAAAGTCATCAAAACTCTATTATTATTTTTTTGCAATTACATGAGAAGTAGTGGCAATGAGATAACACAAAAATAAAATGATAATTGAATTACTACTTTCTAATTGATAACTCAAAGATAGTACATTTGAAGTGGACTTAATGTTGGTACATGCCCCCAACTCTTATTTGTAGTATAAAAGTCCATTATTAATTTGGAGTTTGCTGTCCTCTTTATAGTATTTTGCAATAATTAATATTCATCAATAATTTTTCAATAACCAAAACTATTCATTAATTCATATGGAGTATAAATATCATTATTTCTTTTAAAAAAAAACATGCAAAATCAAAAATGGGAAATGAAAAAGAAACAAAGATAGACTGCTTATGACCTTTTAGAAAATTTTTGAGAGAAATGAATACTAATGTGTCAAGCTTTAGAAATGAATGCCAAATAAAAAATTGAGATATTAATTGAAGATATCTATTTATTTATTTATTTTTATCTAAAGCTTTAATTTAATGGTAGTGATTTAGTATGCTAATGAATCTATATGGACCCTTAATTATATCATGGTTAGTAACAACAGATTTTAATTAACATGAACCATTTAGTATATTCTTTTAGTTAAGTAAATATGTAAATACAACAAAGTGTAATTAAGGCATTTTCCCCATTCCTTTTTTACTTTGCCTTCACGCTCTGTTTCGAATCTAATAGATGGAGTATAAATTAAGAATGAGCACTGTAAAAGATAACTAAGTTAAATATTTTCTACAGAACGAGGATCGTAATATAGTGATAAATATTATTTTTTTCATTAATATAGTTCGAAATTTCGAGTTCGAGCATAAGGTATTAGTTAGAGAATGCTGTGCATTTAATATGAAAATGATATAAATTTAAATTTAATTGAACCTTATAATATTAAATACCAAATAAGAATCGGAAAAAAATTTCTAATAGGAAAATGACCCTTTAAAGTTTGAATTATAAAGAGTTTACATGAGTGAGTAGTATCTCTTTTTGAAAAAAAATAATAATTTATAAACTTACTAAATGTTTTTTTTACATTTTTTTTCTTCTTTCTTATGATAATAGTAATATTTGAGACAACTTTTATATATTTAAATTAATTTATCGAATACATGTATTTTTTTTTGTTAACACTAACATACATCAAGTAAATATGTTTAATAAATTTAAGATAAATAAAAAGAAATTACTTGTACAAGATTTATGCCTCGAAAAAATACCCCTTTTTTTCTTTGACTTCCAATTGACAATACTATTATTTTTACAAACAAAAAATTTCCGCTAGATCATAGATTTTGACGTTAAAATTTTTATATTTTTAAAGTTATAATTTCTTAAATTTAAATTATGTTTGACAATATTTTTTTACTTGAAATCTTCTTTGTATGAGTAAAAGTCTCAAAAATTTTAAAAACAAATTCTGAACCAATTTGCAAAACTTATAATTCTTTCGAACATATTCTCAAACACAAATTCAAAATTTATAATTAAATAATTATTTAAAGATAACTTTAAAGATATAATCTCAAATCTATAATCAAATGCTAGCTAAATCAATATTAGTTAACATTGAGTGTCGACGAGATACTATAAAAACAAGTTAAATTGTTTAATTATTCGTTGAAATCAAATTAAGTTATCTAGACGTACACTCCCAAAAGTTAAAAATATTTACGTACCCGCTCTATATACCTTTTTTACTATTATCCATTATCACATCTTACCATTTGTTCTTTAAGAAAAACACACACCCCAACACTAAAAAAAAAAAAAAGTTTACAATGTTTTTTCTCTTAAATAAATAAAAAAAAAGCATCTTCCCAAAAACCCCGCACATACCCTTAACAAACACAGCTACTTCACAACTCACCACACGACATCTTCTCCATCTTCTTCCTCTTTCTCCCCCTTCTTCAATGGTAGCTTCTTTTAACTCTCTGTAGATCTGAACAGAACTGAAAAAACTCGAAAAACCCATTTCAATATTGTCCGATCTCACCATTTTTTCGTAACGCACACCAAGTGTTTGATTAATTGCTTGTGTGAAAGAGAAAATACGGTATTCGTTTGAATTTGAGACACCCCCAGTTGGATTAAGCTGGGGGTAATTGTGGGGCATTTTCATTTCCCAGATGGGAATGCCTGTAAGACGATGAGCAAAACCAGAGACGAAGAAGAAGAGGACGAGCGATATCACGACTCACTTGACCGGTTACTTTCGTCTACTAATACTTCTTGTTCTTCATCTCCTTCTTCTGATAACGAAGAAGACGATATAAAGGATCTTAGTTTCAATTTGGGGTCTCCTAATTATGGTGTTTCGGAGCCGCTTCCGGTACCGAGGTTCCCAAGGGGTGTATCGAATAACTATGATGTGTGGATCTCTGAACCCATCTCGGTTGAAGAACGACGTATTAGACTCCTCAGTCAAATGGGTCTTGCCCGTGACCCTTCTCTCCTACGACATAGACCGTCACTCTCACAGTCTGCTGCTGCTGACTACGATTTTGACGAAAGACCGGAGATTTTTGGCAGATCGATTTCAGAAAATCATTTGAAGTGTCCACTTGCCGGCGGTGAGAGTATTTCTAATAGTATTAATTCCAAAATTAGTTGTATTGAGAGTAATGTTTGCGGGATCGTTCGATCAAAATCGGATGGTGATCGCAATTGCTCTCATTGTTGTTGTTCTTATTCAGTTCATAAAAATACTGATGTTATTTCCTTGAATTCTACTTCCATTTCATCAGTACAAGTAAATATGGCCAATGGGGTTGACGGTATAGTTGTACATAATAACCGAAACCGTAGTAAAAGTCTCTGCGAGGATCTATTTCGTAATGGCAATGGATCCCCGAAGAAGCCACCCACAGGAAAGACGAGAGCTGATTCCACAAATAATGGGACCTGTAATTCGTTGACGGTGCTGGCGAATAATGAGGTGGAGGAAGGGTTGGAATCAAATGGAGATATCGGAATTGAAGAGCAGTTGTGCACAATAAAGAGTCTTGATGATGGGAAGGAGTTTGTGGTTAATGAAGTTAAGGAAGACGGGACTTTGAAAAAAGTCAAGGAAGTGGGTACAGGAAGGCAGTTGACCATAGAAGAGTTTGAGATGTGTGTTGGGACATCACCAATTGTTCAAGAACTGATGAGAAGGCAGAATGTAGAGGATGGGAATAAGGATAGTTTGGATGGTAATACAAATGAGGATGTTGAAACTGGACCCAAGTCGAAGAAAAAGGGAAGTTGGTTGAAGAGTATCAAAAATGTGGCTGGTGCTATGACAGGTTATAAGGAGCGGCGGAGCAGTGATGAGAGGGATACATCATCTGAGAAGGGCGGCAGAAGGTCAAGCTCGGCTACAGATGATAGTCAGGATGCTTCTTTTCATGGGCCTGAGAGAGTACGGGTCCGGCAGTATGGGAAGTCCTGCAAAGAACTTACAGCACTGTATAAGAGCCAAGAGATACCGGCACATACTGGGGCTATTTGGACCATCAAATTTAGTTTGGACGGGAAGTATCTCGCTAGTGCTGGTGAAGACTGTATAATACATGTCTGGCAGGTTACTGAATCAGAGAGGAAGGGTGACCTATTGCTGGATAAACCAGAAGACGGGAATTTAAATCTCTTGCTTTTGGCAAATGGATCTCCGGAGCCAACTACAATGTCACCAAATGATGGCCACCCGGAGAAGAAAAGAAGAGGAAGGTTGTCTATAAGTCGAAAATCAGGGAGCTTCGACCATGTTTTGGTACCGGAGACTGTTTTTGCACTTTCAGAAAAGCCCATCTCTTCATTTCAGGGGCATGAGGATGATGTGCTTGACCTCTCATGGTCAAAGTCTCAGGTTAGCTAGCACACTTTATTTTCATATTGGACACTTTCTGGACCCTGCCTACCCTACAAAAGAATTAAGCTTTCTTTACATTCCTTGATGCTAAACATTTCACCAGTATGAATATGCCATGCGAAGTTGTATGTACCTTTGTCAAATATTTTTGAATACTACCTCTTAAATGACAACATATTTGAACAGTAAGTCCGCAGGGGAGTACGTGACTTGTAATAGATAAGAAGTGAAAGCTGATTTTTCAATTCAAACACAATAAAGATATTTCTTTTGAATTCAGATGTCCGCTAGTTTATTATTTTATCAATCAATGTCTCGTCTTCCACTTACCTTCTTTTTCCCCTGAGAACAATTAAAATTGATTAAGACTAGCAATCCATTTGCCATCGGTTCAGGTTGAGGGACAACTAATTCAGGGTTTGAGTGTATGCTGAATATAGATTTCTGTCAAGGTGGATCTAGTACTATGCGACGATTCTTACTTAATGAAAGATTTGCTGGAGGTATACTAGGATTGGTTCTTCATCTTTTCTGACAGAATGATACCACAGAGTTACTTTTGTGTGGGAATACACAAGAAGATGAAACGAAGAGTCATTTAATCTCTTTATAAGATGATAAACAGTAGCATGGCTGGACACTGGATGTGACTCTACCTTTCCTGGAGCTATCTGAGCTTGTTCACGAGTACGAGTTCTGCTTCTTATCTGACCCCTTCTGTTGGAGGGGAAAAAAATACTCCTATCTTTTATTGTAGTTGCTTTGTCTCACCCATTTGTGAAAGATTGATACCAAAGAGCAGACCAATGAACCTTGATTCTATCCCACCATACAGTATCTTGCATTAAGCTTTCCCTAGTGGACTGCCAGTTAACACCTTCTCAGTTACTTGTTTCTTCCTTGGTTAGGACATAAGCAAATATCTTGTAATGAGAATAAATGGCTGTATTCTGTTAACTCTCTCAGAAAATAAATAAATGGCTGTATTCTAATGGACAAAATGGTTTATCTGGCTGCTATTTATATCAAATGGCTCAAGCTGTTGTGGTTTGTGGTCATCTTTTTTGGTGCTTAAATTAGCTTACCACCTTTTAAGTTCAATTGTATAGAGAAATCTGGCAGATATAGAATGATACAGCATAACCATCTACTTTGCACCATTTCCTTCCTCGGTTCTGAGAATATTATCCAGATGGCAGTAACCAATCAAAAATATATATATTATCTGGATGGCATTTTATGGTTATTGATGCTGGATGATTCTTTAAAGTCGCACAGTGCTTAATAAAAAGATGATGAGTTAAAGTTGCATAATTTAATGGTTTTATTTGATGACTCCTGATATTTTTTCTGATAAGTGGGAACCCTTGAAGCATTTGTTTCCTGTTGCTTTCTAAAATTTGGGTTGTTGGACCCACAGGCCACATGCCATTAGGTTCTTTGGATTAGTGAACTAATTATTGTACTTTTCTCTGATACATTCTATCATTGTCCTTTCACAGCATTTGCTTTCATCTTCAATGGACAAAACAGTGCGGCTGTGGCATTTGTCTAGCAAGTCTTGTTTGAAGGTTTTCTCACATAGTGATTATGGTATGCCTATTGAACCGATCTCTTATCTTTTCACCCTTCCCACACCCATTGGGGAGGGGTGGGTGGGTTAAGTCTCATGAATATGAATACCAGTGTTTGTTAAGAATTTCAGAAAGAACTATAATGACGTAGAAATTACATACACTGGAACTTTTTCACTAATTAACTGATTGCAGTGTGTTCTTGACTTCCTTTCTTTGCCACAGTAACCTGCATCCAGTTTAACCCTGTTGATGATAGATACTTTATCAGTGGATCCCTAGATGCTAAGGTTCGCATATGGAGCATTCCAGAGAGACAAGTTGTTGATTGGAATGATCTGCATGAGATGGTCACAGCTGCTTGCTATACACCAGATGGTCAGGTGAGACTATTTAACATAGTGCTCATTGTGATGTTAGGTTAAACCATTGGTAGATGAGAAACACTTAGGATTTGGATCCTTCCAATTTTAGTTGCTAACTTTTTAATTGTTGTTTGAAGGGTGCATTTGTTGGTTCATACAAGGGGAATTGTCGTCAATACAACACATCAGGTTTTAATTTATTGTCCCTCTTGTTTCCTTGTGC